>NC_136238.1:3030000-3217500 GCF_053564925.1 Oryzias latipes
TGTCAACATCTCACGCACCCTGGACCGTGTAACAAGCACACCCTGTGCCCCAACAGGGCTCTGATCATCTGCAACAGATTGGTCCAAATATCTCCATTGGCATGATATTCCCAAAACAATAGCAGACAAATGGGAATGAAATCCAGCCTAAAGATGAAGACCTCCAATGAGCTCATTTCCAGAATGAGGAGATTGGCTCTGAAGTTGCCTCACATGTTGTTCTAGTTCCCCATCATCTATTGCAGACAGCAGACTTCTAACAGGTAAAGCCAACAACTTTGACTTCTGCTACCAAAATGATGAGGAGCATCCCAGGATTTCAGCACTTTGGGAGATTGGATGGCCTTGCTTCAGCAGAAATTCAATGTCTTCTCTGGTAACATCAATGGCTGGTCGGCCTCTTCTCCCTACAAAAAGAAAAAGTCAACTAAGTAGAAGCCTTCAAGCAGCATTGGACTGATTCTTTTTTCATTTATCATCATACTAATTCTCATACATGTGTAGTGGGTCAGAAAAAAAAGAAGACATTCCTATTTTATTTTGTCATAGTCTTTATGTTGTTGTATATATTTTCATAACCCTGCTAAATGTCGTTAAGTACTGATTTCAGGACAAGCTCAGTTACCATTGTGCTATTTCACGACCGGCCGCTGAAACCCTGGAAACCCGCCCAATCTGGCAACACTGCCCCTGGTCTAACAGCTTTGAACAGTGCGGGGGGGGGGGGGGGGGGGGCAGACTCTGCTCTGAATTTAATTTATTATATATTTAATGAATTATTGAAACAATATGTTGTTCTAGTTTATAACGCGTGTTAAATGCAGATTTCTGATTAATGCTTGATTGTAGGAGATATAGTGAATATTTACATTTATGGATGTAAGTAATGCAAGTTTAACTGCTAGAAAACTTACATTTTTATTGAAGTCTTGATTATCCTGTAAATATGATTTTTTTTTTTTTTTTTTTCTTTTTTTTTTTAACTTGTCCTGTCCAACAGCTAGGCAAACAGATGAGAGCTGAGGGCCTCTTGTGTTGGACATATTTTATTTTAACAAGAGGGGTTATTCATCTTCAGACAAACCAAAGGTATGTCTGAATAAACCCCTTTTGGAATTGAGGCCAAAATTTATTAATTTCAATCATGTTTGAAAATCTTTGGTGTTGGACCGGACGGAAAAGGAAAGAGGGGAAGAAGAGAGAGGGACGTTAGAGAGAGGGGGGGGTAGGAGGGTGATAATAGGAGGGGAAGGGGGGTAAGACCATGAAGCAGCATAGAGCAGACAGGTTTACTGGTTGTTTATCGTTACGGTACGGTTCAAATGTAGTACAAAAAGGGCGGGGCCTGTTCACACACACTCAAATATTATCAACACACCTGCTAGCTGCAAAAATGTCCACATGTCAACATGCACACAAAACAGATAGTGTTCACGAACGCATAACTATGCCTTTAAACCAACTAGTGTGAAATCTTTCATTCATTCAATCATGCAAACTATTAGTGCAAAGGTGAGCTAACACCTGTGCTCAGGTGAGTGTTTATGTTCTTCTAAAATGGATGGTGGAATGTGAAAAGAAGGAGGAGGAGCGCCCAGCCACCCCCACACCCATACCCCCGCCGCAGCAGCAGCGGCAGCCGGAATTCCCCCAACGCCACACGGGAACAGGCAGGGAACAACCGCCCCCCGGGCGACCAAGACCGCCACCCAGGCCAGGGCCAGCCGGACCGCCGCGAGGCCCCCAGAGCCAGAGAGCAGGGAAGCGCAGAGGGAAAGAGAGCGCCGCCCCAGCCCAGCCAGGAAAGCAGCCCCCCGCCGCGCCGGAAGAGCCCAACGCAGGGCCCCACCGGAGAGGGACGCCCACAGCCCCAGACGAGCACCCCACCACCACCCAGGAGTTCCGGGCATCCCCCCGCCCCGACCCCAGGTACGAGCCAGGACCCCCCAAGGGAGACCCGCTCCGCACTCCAGGCAGCCACCCACCCGGCCCACGGTTGGTCCAGGTAGGAGCAAGGCAGGGGCCCGCTGCCCCCGCCCAGGATGGGGGAACCCCGGGGAAAAAAGGGCGGCCCACAAGGGATGTTATAAATATGGCCCGACCAGGCTCGGCCATGTTGGAAGTTTGGCGGGGCCCAGCGCCCAGGGGCAAGGACCAGGACCCACCCCCCAGGGACACGAACACCCCCGGCTCAGGTGTAATATGAACCCCCCCACCGTGCGGAGAGAGCACCGCCGGGCCCAGGGAGCCGGCACCCAAGGGACACGGCCGCCATCGCCAAGGGGCCCGCACCCCCCACCAGGGAAGGGGTAGGGGACAGATGGACCCAGGTCCCACCTTCCTTGTAAAATGTGTGTGCGTGTATGGGTGTTTGAGAGGGTGTTTGTGTGCATGTGTGTGTGTTTATGTTTGAATGTATATATTGAAGGGGGAGGGGTGTGTGTACTAAGGGGGGTGCAGTTAAAATTGGCGAGTAGGGCACTAAGGGGACATCTCCTGATTACTCACAGTGATGTCCCCTCACCCTCCACACCAAGGGGCCCTAAATGTCTAAGGTGCGGTTAAAATTGGCGGGTAGGGTGCTAGGAGGACATCTGCTGCTTGCTTGCAGTGATGTCCAAGCACCCCCCCTACCAAGGACCCTACATGTCTAAGGTGCAAATAAAACCGAAAGAGGGGGGGCCCACTCCATACGGCAACCATAGGAGGGGGGCCACTCCCAAGTAGCCCCCCCCCAAGGCGCATCGCAGGCTAGACCCCCCACCCCCTCACCCTAATATGAGGTTATATAAGGAAGGGGGTAAGTTGGGGACAGCTGGTAGACTGTCCCCCGGTGGTCAAACCGGGGGACATTTAAATATGATTAAATGTTACAAAGAAGATTTTGATAGAGATTACGGAGTTTTCATAAATGTTCAAAGGTGAAGTTAAAGGGAGATAAGAATATTGTATTTAGAATGTGACATTCAAGGAACTGATGGAAGTTACTACTGGCAGCTGACGCAGGAGCGCGCAGCCGGCGCTGAACGCCCAGCGGATCCCAATAGTAACTCTGCCCCCCCCCGCATTCTGATGGAATCTTCCTGCTGCCTCCGTGGTTTTGATCCTTTAACTAGATTCTTGGAGCAGATTGTTGAGATGGATCACAAGTTTTCTGATGGCTCTGGAGCTCTGCCTGATCCCGCGCTCCGCGTGCACCTCATCCAAAAACATCTGGGACCTCATTGACACAGCGCCCCCTACAGGCTGAAACTTTCCTTTTCCTCTTTTAGTTTTTTTTTTTTTTTTTTTTTTTTTTCTTTTCTTTTTTTATTACTCTAAAATCTAAAGAATTTTGAACGTAGACATAAACAGTCTATTTCTTTTTACTGGTTGCTGTTTTTTTCTCTATTTATTTTAAAAACCATTTTACTGTTCTCTTTAATTTTCTTTTTTCTTTGTTTCTTCAGTTTTTTTTTTTTTTTTTTTTTTTTTTTTTTTTTTTTTTTTTTTATTTATAGAACACAATACAAAACAATACCAGAACATTTACATAAAAATTACAAAATATGGCGAATACAAAAGAGAATACTATAATTGGAAAGGAAGCAAAAAGAAGAAAAATTCTTATCAGTATGCAAACATAAACCTATTTATATTCATAATCATAGAGAAATCAGGGAAAAGTATAACATAAGAGAACAACAATTTCAGAGTTGGATAGTGTTGCAAAAAGCAGGGGGATACAAAATATAAATAAACTGTCTTAGACATCAGGAATATCACTCAGGGTGTCATAAATTGTTATGGCTTTAGGTGAGTCGATTAACTTTATGGATTTTAAGTATAGATTGACCTCATTATTAAAGAAGTTAAAGCTGGGCTGGCATTTCTGTAACCTATTTTTGTGTATAAAAAACTTGGCTAAACATAACACAGTATTGATACATACATTATTTACATTGTTGTGTAGTGACAGGCCAAAGATTATTACTTCTTTGGAAAAGAAGTCCATGATGAATGGAAATTTATGTCTTAACCATTTGTAAACATCCAACCAAAACACTTGTACAACATCACACAGGAAAAATATGTGGTCGATGTCTTCAACAGCAGTTTGGCAGAAGGAACAGCTGTTGTCATCAATGTTGAAACGTAATCTAAGTAGTTCTTTGGAAGGATAGATATCATTCATAATCTTGAAGTGTGTTTCTTTAACTTTTGGGGGAATAGGAAGTTTCATGAAATCGGTTCTTAGTTTAATAACAACATTTTGTTCAAATTTCTGCAGTATATTATTTTTGTTTTGTCGACCAGGAAAAAACCTTTCAATGAACCAATTTCTGATAAATGAGTTATTACATTTTCTGTCCATTAGAGGGCATCCTTCAATTGACAATGTGGCTAACTGTGGTTTTATCTTTAAATGTGTCATTGTGTTCCTTGTTAGAAATACAAATTGTCGAGGAAGAGAATTGCGTACTTTCAAAAATTCTGAAATAGGAGGATTAAAGTTATGTTTTAAACAAAATTGCTCATAATCTAATAAATTTCCCTCCGTATCCATCAGATCAGACACCGACCAGACTCCTCTGTCAAACCATTCAGCACAAAACAAAGATTTGTTTCTGTGGAGGATGTATCTGTTGTTCCAAATGATATTTGAGTGTGGCGAGAAATTATGCACATACAAGATTTTCCAGTATAGTAGAATTTGTTTGTGGAACTCTGATAATGCTATAGGGAGCTTATTAATGTCAAAATCACTAATAAGCACCAACTTTAACCCGCCTAATTTGTTAAATAAATAATTTGGGATACAAAACCAGAAGGATTGGTTGTGTTTGATCCACGATTTCAACCAGTTTATTTTCAGGGTTCCGTTAAGACAGTCAAAATCAATAACTTTGAGACCCCCATCCTTAAATTCTTTGACCATATAGTTTTTTTTCATGTAATGAGGCTTGTTTCTCCAAATAAAGTTAAACGTCATTTGGTTGATGGATTTTATCATTTTGTTTGGGATGGCATTAGAGTAAGAGGGATAAATACATCTAGACAAACCCTCCATCTTTGTCAGATAGATCCGACCCAGCAGCCATGTGTCTCTTTGGAGCCACATATTCAACCTCGTCCGACATTCATCAAGTTTTTCACCCACATTCCTTGATTGGCTTATTTTTTGGTCTTTGTTGATATAGATGCCCAAGTATTTAATTTCTGATTTAATGGGGATATGATTGATTTCTTTTAAGGGTGTGTCATGAATAGCCAACAGTTCACATTTCTTTAAGTTTAAGTTTAACCCTGATGCTTTGGAAAAGTGTTTGACTTTTTCAATAGCTGCTTTAATTTGATGCTCATCTTTTAAAAACAGTGTTGTGTCGTCTGCTAACTGGCTAATAATGATCTCTGTGCCCAAGACATTTAACTTTTTGATTTCACTACAATTCTTAATATAAATGGCCAACATTTCAGTAGCTAATAAGAACAGATATGGAGAGATGGGACAACCTTGAGGGATTCCTACATCGACTTTGAAACTTGGGGTGGTGCCATTAGGAAGGATAACACAGCTGTTGATATTCTGATATAGACCATAGATCAGGTTTCTAAATTTAGTACCAAAACCAAAATTTTCCAGTGCTGTCATTATAAACGGATGCTCCACTGAATCAAAGGCCTTGTAAAAATCCAGAAAGAGAATAAATCCATTATCTTTTATAAGGTGTTGGTATTCAATGATGTCCATAACCAGTCTTATATTATTATGAATTGAACGGCCCTTCAGAAAACCAGATTGTGTTTCCGCAATAAGTGCTGAAAGTCCCGTCTGGAGACGAGAAGCGAAAATGTACGTTAATAATTTGTAGTCTGAATTTCTTAAGGTGATAGGTCTTCTGTTGTCTATAAGTCTAGGATCCTTGTCAGGTTTTGGGATAGAAACTATAATCCCATGTTTCATTGTGGTTGGAAGTGTGCAAGTTTCAAAGATTTCCAAAAAGACTTGATGCAGTAAATTTCTGATATCTTCCCAAAAGTGTCTATAAAAGTCGCCTGTGAGCCCATCTGAACCAGGAGATTTATTGAGAGAGAGTCGACTAATGACAGCATCAAGCTCACAGATTAAAAGTTGTTTATCGCATGTTTGTTTAAAATTGTCGTCTATTTTGGGGATGTGTTGCGTAATCTCTTTTATAAAGTTGTCACAGTCTGTCCTTGAAAATTTAGAGCTGTAAAGGTGGCTATAAAATCTGTAAATTTCTGAGGATATAGCCTTTTCATCAGTAATTTCTATATCATTCACTAGAAGTGACTTTAGGCTGTTCCTTTTTTGCCTTCTCTTCTCCAGGCTGCAAAAATATGCTGAATTTTTTTCGCCTTCTTCTATCCATCTTGCTCTGGATCTGATGTATGCTCCTCGGGCTCTCTGAGTATAAAGCTCATCTAATTTAGATTGTAGGTTTAATATCTGTTGTCTATCATCCTCAGACGGGTTAGGTTTACAACAAAGATCATTCAGCTGTTTTATTATGTCCAGCTCTTTTTTATCCAGATTTGATTTTAACTTTTTACTAAATGAAATTGAGAGTTTACGAATTCTGTATTTAAGGTATTCCCATTTTCTGACTGGGGAATCAAGTTCTTCAGATGTCTCTATTTCTGAAATCAGTGATTTAATTTCTTGGCAATAATCAATATTTTTAGTAAGGCTGGAGTTGAATTTCCAGTACTTATTCAAGTACTTTATACTGTTTTTGGGTTTAATGTACAATATTACGCTACAATGGTCTGTTAGCGGTGCTGCTGATATATTACATTTAACTTCGTGACATAACAAGTGATTTGAAATTAACCAATGATCAATTCTTGATTTTAACTTATAATTGGAATTGAACCATGTGAACTGAATTATACCTGGATTAAGGTGTCTCCATGTGTCAGTTAAGCCTTGACCGTCGCAGAAGTTGTTAAATGTTCCATTAGGGTGACTAGAATCAAAATTAGAGGGAAATCTGTCCATCCAGTCATCATGCACTAGATTCAAGTCCCCTCCCACAATGATATTATTAGATGAATATGCTAATCTGAGTTGGTCCAACTGTAATGAAATTTGCTCCAATAAATTTTTATTCACTTTGATGTTATTGTAGCCATATATGTTAACCAGGATGAATTTTAAATTATCAATATCTACTATGATGATCAGCCAGTGACCGTGTGCATCTGCTATATGGGAAACAATTTTGCCTTGGAAGTTTTTGAGAAGTATAGCGACCCCTGCCGATCTGGAATTGCCATGGCTGAAAAAAACCTTGTCCCCCCATTGCTGAGACCAAAATGATTTATCTTCATTTGTAGAGTGCGTTTCTTGTAAAAAAACAAAATCAACATTTTTCCCTTTACAAAACAAAAAAAAACTTTTTCTCTTTGTTAGATCTCTTAGACCTCTGGCATTTAAGGAAAGTAAAGAAATACCTGTTTTAAGGTGCAACATGTAACAAAAAGGTAAACTTAACAGACCTAAATAAGGCTGAAAGTATTACTGAACAAAAACTTTCAAGCAACAAAACCTTGAATTTACAATAACCATCTTAACTAAATAAATCACAAGACTAACTGAAGTCATGGTGTGACTCTCTGACCATTAATGAAAGCATAAGGACCTCGAAACATTGTCTTACAACCATTCTTTCTCGCCTGCTCAACTTTGGGCCACACAGCTTTCCTTGCCTCTCTGTCTTCTTTGATGAGGTCTTCTGCAAAGCGAATGTTGAGGTCTGGACAGACAAGATGGTGTTTAGTCATTCGCCACAGCTCGTCTCTGTATCTCCTTCCTGTGAACTGAATGATGATTTGACGAGGGCGGTTGACGTCGGTTGGGCCCAGCCGGTGTACCGTGTCCAGAATGTTGTCCACTTTCTCTGTCCAGGGTGGTGCGATCTTTGTGATGAGATCTGCCACAATTCCTCGAGTGTCTTCCCCTTTCTCTTCTTTAACACCATTCAGTCTCAAGTTCCATCTTCTCTTGTATCTTTCTGACTCCAACGTTTTCTTTTCCATCTCTGATGTTCTCTGCTCCAACTCCACATTTTTCTCTTTCAGATGTTTCACTTCTTCTTCCAACTTTTTATTTCTGTCTTTACATTCTTTGATTTCAGCAGAGTTAAACTCCACGGCTTTGGCGATAGCGGATATAGTCAGAGTGTTTTGCTGTAGCTCCGACTTAAAGTCCGTCATCATGCTTTTGAGGCTTTCAATTGCAGCCAAGATTGCGGCGTTTGAGGCTTCTGCGGGTCTGAGAGAGCAGGTTTCATCTGGTTTTGGCTTCTTTTGTGGCGCTGCTGGTTTCAAAGGTGATGCCACGCTGTTTTTTGTCCCCTTTGCATTTGTTTCCATGTCCTCAGGCGTGCAGTAATCATGTGGAAAAAGCATTTTAGCTCTAGCAGCATTAGCTGTAGCTTTAGCATTGGGTTTACTAGCCATGCTTGTATAGTTGTTGGGCGTTTTAAGGATCTTCAGTTGGTTCAAAGCTTGCTTTATTTTATCTTGACATCCAGTGGAGAGTCGGTTTTAAAAGTATTCCGTCTTAAAGTAACGTTTTCGAGGTTTTGTTGCGCAGGACGCTTACCGGACGTTTGCTCCCATCGCCATCTTGCCGGGCTCTCCCTCTTTTAGTTTTTATTTACTTAATTTCGTTTTCTCTCTAATTTAACTGGATGAACTTTAATACATTTTTTCTTTAGATTTTATTTTATTTTTACCTTTGTGCTTTTTTTCTATTTTTATTTGCTTTAAAATAAAAATGACTTGAAGCATCAGTTTCCTCTAGTTTGACCTAACAATGTCAAAGTAGACAAAGATTGTATCTTTATTACACAATTGTTTGGATTATTAGCTAAAGTCCATGATGTTTAATTTTCTTTTATGTTGTTTATGGATGTGTATTTATATATATATATATATATTTAATTTTTGTTTTATTTTTTATATTTATCTGCAATATGTACACATTTTAATTCCCCCTGAGACATCCACATTGTTGTTGTATTATGTTGTTTGTCAATAAAGTCTGAAAAAAAAGTCATTTTCCATCGGCGGACGGGAATCAAACCTGCAGGATGCACAGCAGCTGCAGTTACCGGTGACTGCTTTTTTTTTGTTTTTTGTGTCTAGTTTTTCTAGTTCAGTCATTTGAACTTTAGGACAGAGAATTGGAGCCACCATCAAAATAACAAAGAAATACATTTATCAGAATAAAGTCCTACAATTATGAGAATAAACTGATAGGATTATGGGTGAAAGAGTTAATATTTTACAATAATAAAGTTATAATTTCACAAGTTATGAGTTGAAAGTCTTCATTTATAAAACAATAGTCTGTTCACTAAGAACAGTTTAGGTAACAAACAGGAACCAGTTTGGTGACAGACGTAGATTCTTGTCTGTCATTCAGAATCAGTTTCACTAAGAAGGAAATAAATCTTTTAGTGATTCCACATTGATTAGAAGTTGAAGGAACTGGACCTCTATAGAAGATTAAATAAGTTAAAAAGTAACTCAGGACTCATGTTACAGTTTTCAGAGAGTAATCCTGTAAGGTAATGGATTACTTTAGAACAAGTAACCTGTAATTCTTTCCAGTTCAGAGGTTCTACAGTGGAATCAAAGTCTCTGTTGGAGCTTTGAGAGGAAGAATTCATGTCTTTCTTTCTTCTCTCCTCATTCTTTGATTTCTGTCTGTTTTTCTTGATGCTTCATGTTTCCTGAAGTGTAGAAACAGGAAGTTTGTTGTTTCTGTGTCAAAGTGACTGAATGGAAATGTTGCTGCTGCAGCTCCATGTCTCCACCTGCTGGAGGGAGAACAGAAGTGCAGCAGCTGATGGCAGCTTCCTCTGATGATGAGGAGGGTTTCCTCTGCAGGTGAAGGTGTGTGTGAGCTGATGTGGATCCAGTGAATCCAGCAGCATGGATCAGTGGGAGGAGCCACAGGAGGGAGCCCCTCCCTCTAAAAGCAGAGATGGTAACCATGACAACCAGAGCAAAGCTCAGAGGTGAGATGAACATCTCCAACTGTCCATGATCTTCTCCATGTCAGAGCTCAGGACTCACACCAGCAACCTGCAATCTTCACAGGAACCAACCTGGACCTGGATCTGATTCTGGATCCAGCAGTGTTTCCTACCTGAGTGACAAATCAAAGGATACAAATCCTAACTTCAAATACATCCATTCAGGACTGGAACAGTGAGTGTTTGTCAGAGTTAAAGGATTCTGGATTCTAGTTCAGATGATCTGTAGTTTTCAGATGAAGGACTTGAGGTCTGGTTCAGTTCTGGATCTCTCTGATCAGACTCACTTGGAGCATCATGTGTGTGATGAGATCTTTTCAGTTGAGTCTTCTGAGAGTCTCTGAGAGACATCAGAGATGTTGGAGAAGAAAACATGTTGACTGCTGACTCTGACTGACAGCAGCTCCAGTCTGATTCCAACCAAATCAGGAGAAAAGTTCCAGTTTTCTCTGCTTTGCTAGATTTTCTTGGTGGAAATGTCTGACTTTGGTTTCATAGTGGGGCTGATTTCTCCAAGTCTGACAATTCCACTGGTTTCTTTTTCTGGAGAAGATTCAGATGAACATGTTCTCCTCAGTCCAGAAATGCTTGAAGAATCTTTTTTTTCTGTAGAAAAACCTCCTCATAAATGTAGCTGCTGTGCTCCAACAGCTAAACCGTGTTGATCTCCATGAATTAGATCAAGTGTTCAGATGTTTCAGACTAAATCTAACCTTTCTGGATCTAGATCTAGTCTGCTTTGGAAAAACCTCATTCTGATGATGAACTGAACAAAGTTAGAACAGAAACAACATTTCTGGAAGTGAATTCAACATTTAATCCTTTCATGACATCATTTCTAATGATATAAAAATATTTTTCAGTGTTTTTTCTATTCAAGTTGATACTAAATGAAGTAGAGTCATGGATTTCAGAGTATTTTGTGAATCAGTGACATACGGCATGAAAGGGTTAAATTATGAAGGTTTTACTGTAACTATTGATCATCTGCTAGTTTACATCAATAATCAGAGCTAAATAGCTTTTGTCTATGTAATGAGGTTCAGAGGACTCAATGTTTCCTTCATTCATGACATTTCTGTACATTTTTTCTTATTAAACACAACACAAACCAGATTCAAAGTCTTGTAGAGGACCTTAACATATAAAACCTAATCTGCTCTAAGGACAATAAAACATTCAGACAAGTCCAGACGTGGACAACATAGTTGGTCTCCTTCAGTTACGGAGAGAAAAGCTCACAAAAGTCAAAGAAATAACTGGAATCTGACAGAAGTCATATGAAATCCAGTTTCTCTAAAACATAACCAATCTAAATCAGACATTGCTCTACAACCACACTAACAGAATTCTTTACTAAAATCAATCCTGAATCTTTTAAACAGTGGATGTATCTTCAGTAAATAAAGGGAAACAGGAAGTCACTGTTTGCTGACATGCTGTGTACCACACTGACTCAACATGGACCAGAAGAAGCAAAGCAAAGACTGGTTCCAGGAAATCAGAAGCAATGGCTAATCTGGAATTGGTCATCTGTAACTGACCTGCAATGAGAATTTCAAAAAGCATTAGAAGGAGCAAAGATGAACCATGAAAAAACTGTTTATCAAAAAGTATTAATGGAGACATTTGCTGTGAGAGGATTCTGGCAGTTTTCCAGGTTTTCTGTTTATGAGCTGAACTAACATATAATTAAAACATTTCTCTAAAAGTATCTAAATGAAGGTTTATGCCTCCATTTATTGCAGTGAAGGAGACATTTGGACCAAACACTAACAAAAACACATCAGTGACATCAGTAACATTTCATGTCTGAAATGTTAAACAGGACAATGATGAGGTGATGACTGATCCGTCTCCCTATGTTTCCTCAAAACTACCAAGAAAACTGGAAAGAGAAAACAGTGATCCAATGCTTCATCCACAATACCGAAAATTCAAAACTCAACACAAATTGAACTTAGTTCTTTAGAAAACTGGAGACCGAAACATTTCAATTTCTTAAAATTAGAGTTTTGGAGAAATAGAGGATTTGACAGATTTAGAAGGAACATTAACCATTAATTCATGATTAAGGTAACTGTTTGAACTGGAAAGTGGCCGGGATAGGCTCCGGTAGCCCTGTAATCCCGAAAGGGAATAAACGGTAACAAAAATGAATGGATGAACTGGAAACTGTCTCACCAGAAATTCTGTTGTCACAGTAAATCTTTTGTCTTGTTCCATTATTTCAAAATGGGTCCTTACAGTGATGATTGAAGTTTCAGCCATCGGCCAAAAGGGTTTGCAAACAGACAATCAGCATTTTAGAGTGAAGGATTCTGGATGAAGTCAATCAGTGAATGAGGGACTAATAAACTTACTGATGTCTTTAAACTGGGTTCAAACACTTTTTTTTAGAAATAGTTTTCGTTAACATTTCCATGATTTTTCCAAAACTAAAAACAAACACACAAGACTAATACGGTTGGTGCCTCTACATCAAACCAAATCATAGATTGAAACTATTGCTGTCATGTGATTTATTGTTTTGTGCAATAAATTAATAAGGCTCTGTGATTTATCTGTTTTAAATCAAACCTACTATTTGTTGTGAAAAGCCTCATTTTAACCATTTTCCATTACCCTTGTTGGTAACACTTTATATTAAGAATTCTGAACAAGCATAGGTTACTCATGAACAAGCATAACAATAGAATTTTTAGGGTGTTAATAAGACCTTTATTAGTACAATAGGTCTAATAAGGTTTATTACATTACTTTGTTAACACATTTACTTGCATTATTAGGATGTTTATAAGATGCTTATGATACATTTATTAGCATTATGTACGTCTTGAACACCTGATTGTGTTAATAAGATTCATTAACATCTAAAGTCAGACCATTGTCTTCAAAATCTATATTACTAAACTGCTTACAAGCTTAACCAATGTATTAACTAATGGTGTGAACATTTTATTTAATGTTTTGAAGAACCTCAGCTAAAGTGTGGAATGTTTTTACCACAAATAACCACAAAGGACCAAGGTTGTAAAAAGGACTTTAGATATAACACTGCAATGAAAATATGAACATTTCATGACTTTTCCAAAACTTTACAGAAGATGTCATTGTTCACAAACTTTTCAAAGACCTAGATATTACATTTTCAGAACTTTTTCCAGGTTTTCATGACCGTATGAACCCTGTTTAAAGCTGAACTTCACATTCTATTTGTCCATAAATGACTTCAAGATTTCCATATCAGTCTAATCAATCTGTTATTTAGACTTTCATTCTTCAACACTCTCAGTTCATCATTGATGTTCTACTGATCAATATTGTTCTATGAATACAAAGAGTTGATCCACGAGGAGAGAAACTGAGGCTGAAAATGAATGAGTCAATCTGAAGAATGACTTGATGGAAATTGGAGAAAACCAGCAGAATCCTGCTGATCTGAAAGTCTGTCCTTCAAAATAAAGGCCCTGGAAATGTCCCCTACTGTGGTTCCTGCTTCTTTCTCATTCCAATCTCTAATCAGACAGTGACTAAGTCATTGGAGATTTCACTTTGTTGAACTTCATTTCCAGCCTGATGGAATTCAGAGTTTGATGACATGTAGAAATGTCTCCTATCTGAAGGATTTAGGGTTCAGCCTGATGCCTTTGAAAACAATCCTGTTTTTCAAAATAAGACAGACTAATGTGACATTTAAGATTAGTGTTTTATCCACAAACAAAGACATGATTCCAGTGACAATCCCTGCATGCAGTGTCACATAGTTGTCAGAAGGGGGCGTTAGAACAGACTGTCTCACTGCAGATCAGTCTGTTCATGATCCGAGTTCAATAGTTCAACATGAAGAGAATCTGATGAACAGAAGAGATGAGTTTGTAATAAAACTATTGTTTGTCCATCAGGATTCAACAGAGACCTGGATCTGGATCTGGATCCAGCAGTTTTTCCTTCAGGAGTGACAGATCAAAGCCTCTTAATCCAGACTTCAAGGACATCCATCCAGGACTGGAACAGTAAGTGTTTGTCAGAGTTACAGGATTCTGGATTCTAGTTCAGATGATCTGTAGTTTTCAGATGAAGGACTTGAGGTCTGGTTCAGTTCTGGATCTCTCTGATCAGACTCACTTGGAGCATCATGTGTGTGATGAGATCTTTTCAGTTGAGTCTTCTGAGAGTCTCTGAGAGACATCAGAGATGTTGGAGAAGAAAACATGTTGACTGCTGACTCTGACTGACAGCAGCTCCAGTCTGATTCCAACCAAATCAGGAGAAAAGTTCCAGTTTTCTCTGCTTTGCTAGATTTTCTTGGTGGAAATGTCTGACTTTGGTTTCATAGTGTGGCTGATTTCTCCAAGTCTGACAATTCCACTGGTTTCTTTTTCTGGAGAAGATTCAGATGAACATGTTCTCCTCAGTCCAGAAATGCTTGAAGAATCTTTTTTTCTCTGTAGAAAAACCTCCTCATCAATGTAGCTGCTGTGCTCCAACAGCTAAACCGTGTTGATCTCCATGAATTAGATCAAGAGTTCAGATGTTTCAGACTAAATCTAACCTTTCTGGATCTAGATCTAGTCTGCTTTGGAAAAACCTCATTCTGATGATGAACTGAACAAAGTTAGAACAGAAACAACATTTCTGGAAGTGAATTCAACATTTAATCCTTTCATGCCTGACATTATTTCTGATTATATAAAAATATTCTTCAGTGTTTTTTCTATTCAAGTTGATACTAAATAAAGTAGAGTCCAGGGGCCTCATTTCTAAAAGTTTGCGTAGGATTTGCGTCAGAAGTGACGTACGGATGAAACATAGGACGTGACGTGCGTACACACAAAAATATTCAGATTTATAAAACCGTGCGCACGCACATCCTACGCATCTTTCCCTTAATAAATCACAACCAATTCTAAATGCAGCGCAGCTTTTGCGGCTTCATGACACGCCCATAGTTGTCCATAAATAGTCCATGAAACGCCCACAAATGAATATTCATTGATTGTGAAACCATGGCAAACACAGAGAGGAAATCAAAAAAACGTAACTTCACTCAATGTGAAGTAAAAGTTATCGTTGGCGAGGTGGAAAAGAGGAGAAAAGTGTTGTTTGGAGGGCACAGTGTGGACATTACTAATGCCAAAAAGGCACGTGAGTGGCAGACGGTGGCAGACGCCGTAAATGCTGCAGCCTCACAACCCGAAGTAAAAATGAAATGGTCGGACATCAAAGTCCAGGCAGAAAAACGTCTAGCGCTGCATCACCAGTGTGTGTCTGCCACGGGTGTGGGGAGGGGGGGGGGACACTGGAGCTGACCCCTCTTGATGAGAGACTGGCGGCAATAATTGGGGAATCCCTATTATGTGGAGTGGAGACTGAGGCAGGGGGGGACACCGAAGCGCCAGATGCACCGGGTGACACACCCCCAAAAGCCCGCAGAGGAAGTGGGAACCGGCTCATAAGCCACTCGTCCTCATTTGCCAGCAAGTCTTCTTGCTGTCTAAAGATGCGTTCACTCCCAATTCTTCCATTTGCCACATCTTCTAAGAGCGCCAGATCAGCCATTGTGCGTCATTACGCATTGTGATGGGGCATTTTATTTCCCTCCATTTAATTACATCTGACAAGCTACAGATGTCGGTAATAATCCACGTGGAAATGGGAAATTGTTCAGCGCAAATGTAATTTCTTGTTGCTTTCTGAAAGGTTGAGACATACGCCATACATTGTTTTATCAAAAATAAAACAAACTAAAGGCATATGCATGAATACCATAATTCCATAGCTTATGAAGAAATGTTTTGCTCTGAAAACAACTTTCCCCAGTGGATAATTAGTACGTCTGTCTGTCTGATTTATTGTTTTTAAAAGAATGTATTTTTTAAGTCGTTTATTTATTCTTTTATATGCTGCTTGCACTGTGGGGTGGGAGGAAAGCAATTTCATCGGTGCTGTATGTCTTACGGATGCAGCATATTTGACAATAAAGCTGACTTTGACTATATCTGCTCCGCCAGACGGACACATTGACGAGAATATCAGTTTTGTACATTATTTCGTTCTGTTAACTATATTATTTATGAGGATGAACTGCACAACATGCCAATATTGCAGAACATATTTCACTTTTCTTTTTGCAAATAAGTGTTCATTTGAATTTCTGTTGTAATTTTCGTTTGATCTTTTTTGTTGGTTTCACTGCTGATCGGTCAAACGGGTGTTGGTGTAGCTGTTAATTGTCAGACTTGCTTTGTGAAGTCTTCATGTTATTTATGAGAGGCAGTATTGTCATTTTCACTTCCACGTGTTTCTTCCATCTGCCGACGGTGTCGCCGTTTCTCATTTCACCCGTTTTTGTGCGTACGCCTGGGTCAGAGCTTGAAGGACCGCACATTTTCCCGTCAAGTTTGCTTTTTATAAATATCAACTATTGCGTAGAGAGTGGCGTACGCCTTCTTTTGTGCGTACGCAACGTTTAGAAATGAGGCCCTGGATTCCAGAGTATTTTGTGACTTAGTGACATACGGCATGAAAGGGTTAAATTATGAAGGTTTTAGTGTATCTATTGATCATCTGCTAGTTAACATCAATAATCAGAGCTAAACAGCTTTTGTCTGTGTAATGAGGTTCAGAGGACTCAATGTTTCCTTCATTCATGACATTTTTGGACATTTTTTATTGACCAACAAAAACCAGATTCAAAGTCTTGTAGAGAACCTTAATATAAAACCTAATCTGCTCTGAGGACAATAAAACATTCAGACAAGTCCAGACGTGGACAGAATAGTTGGTCTCCTTCAGTTACTGAGAGAAAAACTCACAAAGGTCAAAGAAATAACTGGAATCTGACAGAAGTCATAAGAAATCAAGTTTCTCTAAAACATAACCAATCTAAATCAGACATTGCTCTACAACCACACTAACAGAATTCTTTACTAAAATCAATCCTGAATGTTGTAATCAGTCAGTAGATGTATCAAACACCGTACTGAAGCCACTTTTCTGCTCCTCTGTTCTCCTGGGAGAGAGTTCTCTGGACTCAGGCAGCTCGCTATGACTGGAGTAGCCAGAAGTCCACAAGTGTCTCTATTGGTTTGTTAGGGAGGATGGTGTTAAACGCTGAGCTACAGTCCACAAAGAGCATCCCTGTTAGCTCTCCTCTAGCTCTAGGTGGGACAGAGCATCATGGAGGGCTGTGGTCACAGAGTCCTCTGTGGATGGACTGCCTCTTTAGGAAAACTGCTCAGAATCCAGACATGGGGGCAGCAGAGACATGAATCCAGCCTTTGGCTCCAAGACAGTCTAGACACTTCAGTGACTCTGTAGACATGGACAGAGAGGTGTTGATATGATCCATTGGTTTGCTGTTCTCCATCTGAACTGTGAACTAGAACATTCTAGCTGTGACACGACTCTAGTTAGTTTGGTTTCAGACAGAATGGAGCTGATTGCTGCTGATTCTCCACAGACTGGACCAGCAGAGCTCAGAGACTCCCAGTGGTCCGTCTGTCCAGCAGCATCAAACACAGCTGGACTCCATCTTTCTGGTCTGTACATGAACAACAACTACTTTCCCATCATTCTGTCCACAGTCGTCTCCATGCTGCACTTTGCAGACCAGTGGATTGTCAGAGTGTCCAACATGGAGCTGATGTTTGGCTCCATGACTTCACTCTGATTGGCTCATTCATCTAGAATTCTGTTGCAGCTGCTGGAGGACAACATTGTCACTTTTGTCAAGAAGGAGCTGAAGAAGATCCAGAAGCTTCTGAGTCACAGGGAGGAAGAGGAGGAGCTGGAGGCTGAAGATGAAGAGCAGAGGAGCAGCAGAGAGTCAGTGATGAAGATCACAGTGAACTTCCTGAGGAGGATGAAGCAGGAGGAGCTGGCTGATGGACTGCAGAGCAGTAAGAGGATTTCTCTGAAGGTTTCAGCTGCTGAGAAATGAAGATTTCCTGATGTCTCAACAGGGATTCAAACCCTCATCATTCAGGGCTGCAGAGACTTGATTTACTGTTTGTTGTCTTCATTCAGGATCTGCTGCAGTTTGTCGACATGAAGTCCAATCTGGTCTGAAGAAGAAGTTCCAGTGTGTGTTTGAGGGGATGGCTAAAGCAGGAAGCCCAACCCTTCTGAATGAGATCTACACAGAGCTCTTCATCACAGAGGGAGGAAGAGGAGAGCTGAATGAAGAACATGAGGTCAGACAGATTGAAGCAGCATCCAGGAAAGCAGACAGAGCAGAAACAAGCATCAGACAAGAAGAGCTCTTCCAACTCCCAGCTGGAAGACCAGAACCAATCAGAACCGTGATGACTAAGGGAGTGGCTGGCATCGGGAAAACAGTCTTAACACAGAAGTTCACTCTGGACTGGGCTGAAGGCAAAGCCCACCAGAACCTCCACTTCACATTTCCATTCACTTTCAGACAGCTGAATGTGCTGAAAGAGGAGAAGTTCAGCTTGGTGGAACTTGTTCATCACTTCTTCCCTGAAACCAAACAAGCAGGAATCTGCAGCTTTGAAGACTTCCAGGTCCTCTTCATCTTTGATGGTCTGGATGAGAGTCGACTTCCTCTGGACTTCCACAAGACTCGGATCCTGAAGGACCCTAGAAAGTCCACCTCAGTGGCTGATCTGCTGACAAACCTCATCAGGGGGAACCTGCTTCCCTCTGCTCTCCTCTGGATAACCACACGACCTGCAGCAGCCAATCAGATCCCTGCTGAGTGTGTTGACATGGTGACAGAGGTCAGAGGGTTCAATGATCCACAGAAGGAGGAGTACTTCAGGAAGAGGTTCAGAGATGAAGAGCAGGCCAGCAGGATCATCTCCCACATCCAGAGATCCAGAAGCCTCCACATCATGTGCCACATCCCAGTCTTCTGCTGGATCACTGCTACAGTTCTGGAGGATCTGCTGAAGAGCAGAGGAAGAGGAGAGCTGCCCAAGAGCCTGACTGAGATGTACATCCACTTCCTGGTGGTTCAGGCCAAAGTCCAGAAGGTCAAGTATGATGGAGGAGCTGAGACAGATCCTCACTGGAGTCCAGAGAGCAGGAAGATGATGGAGTCTCTGGGAAAACTGGCTTTTGAGCAGCTGCAGAAAGGAAACCTGATCTTCTATGAATCCGACCTGACAGAGTGTGGCATCGATATCACTGCAGCCTCAGTGTACTCAGGAGTGTTCACACAGGTCTTTAGAGAGGAGAGAGGCCTGTACCAGGACAAGGTCTTCTGCTTCATCCATCTGAGTGTTCAGGAGTTTCTGGCTGCTCTTCATGTCCACCTGACCTTCATCACCTCCAAACTCAACCTGATGGACAAACAGAAGAAAATATCCTTTAAGATTCTCAAACTGAAACAGAGCAGTCCAGTCCAGTTGTACCAAAGTGCTGTGGAGAAGGCCTTACAGAGTCCAAACGGACACCTGGACTTGTTCCTCCGCTTCCTCCTGGGTCTTTCACTGCAGACCAATCAGAGTCTCCTACGAGGTCTGCTGACTCAGACAGGAAGTAGCTCACAGACCAATCAGGAAACAGTCCAGTTCATCAAGAAGATCAGTGAGGATCTGTCTGCAGAGAGAAGCATCAACCTGTTCCACTGTCTGAATGAACTGAATGATGGATCTCTAGTGGAGGAGATCCAACAGTTCCTGAAATCAGGACGTCTCTCCACAGATGAACTGTCTCCTGCTCAGTGGTCTGCTCTGGTCTTCATCTTACTGTCATCAGAAGAAGATCTGGAAGAGTTTAACCTGCAGAAATACTCTGGTTCAGAGGAGGCTCTTCTGAGGCTGCTGCCAGTGGTCAAAGCCTCCAACAAAGCTCTGTAAGAACTCTCATGAAAATCACCTTCAGTGAACAAATGAATCTGATGGAAACATGAAAGATTCAATAACTGCTGTCTGTCTTTGTTTTCTGCAGACTGAGATGGTGTAATCTGTCAGAGAGAAGCTGTGCAGCTCTGTCCTCAGTTCTCAGCTCTCAGTCCTCCAGACTCAGACTTCTGGACCTGAGTTTCAACAACGACCTGCAGGATTCAGGAGTGAAGCTACTGTCAGCCGGACTGGAGAGTCCAGACTGTAAACTGGAGACTCTCAGGTCAGCTTTCATTCAAATGTTGATTCTCTACAGTGTTTTTCAACCAGTGTGCTGTGAGAGATGATCAGATGTGCTGCTGGAAATGACACATTTTTACTGATCTAAAACATTTACCATCACCAGAATATCAGCTCCATGTTCATCAAATAGGTCCATGTTTCACTCTGACGCTTTTGTGGAGCTCTTTGTAGTAGAAATACACTGGATCTCTCAGCATCTTCCATGTCTTTCATGAGGAGGACGAGAAAAACGTTTGACGGGAGCTCCTCCCACACGCGGTGGGAGCGTCAGATTTAGAAACACACTTTTGGAGGAATGTCCAGCAGCCACTTTGATTGGTGGACGTGAATCTGATGCGGTTAAACCAAAAGTGGAGGAAATGAATGAAGTGGGAGGATAGAGGGGGGGGGGGGCATGGCACACGTCTGTGTAGAACTCAGTGACGTGTGGTCAGGTGAGGTTAGTGAGGCAGAGCCTCACCTGTCATAATGGTGATAAATAGAAAAAGGTAAATGAAGTCAATCTTCTTTCCACTGATCTGTGTTAAATATCCATTTTCAGTCAAGTTTTCCACAGTTTGTGAGGTTCAAATCTCTGAATTAGAGTGTTGATCACAGACGGAGCTGAATCTCCTGGTGAGGCTCTGGAGCTGCTGAGCCTCATGTCTGACTGCAGGACTCAATGTTAACAGAGACTAAACACTGCTGTAGGCCTGCAGAAAGGGGGCAGACGTGAGCTGACAGCTGCTTTGTAGCTACACTGCTGCCATAGAAACAGAATAAGAACGTCTGTCTCCATAGAGGAGAAACTCATATAAAATAAAGGAAAATAAGGAAAACTTTCCAACAGATCATAGAGATTTTAGTGAAGAAGGATCCACACATGGACTCATAAAGTAAAGACAAACATGTCTTTTTGGAAATAACATGGGAATAAGTGGATAAAAATGTAAATAAATCATTTATTTTATTTTTAGGATCATTTTCACAGAAAACATTTGATAACTGATTAAAGCTCCAGAATTTGAAGTTAGAAAAATACCAGAAATAGTTACTGAGGGTCAAATGTGAGCTGAACACATCTGTACTTTAATTTGTTGACAGTAAATATGAATAATTTATCCCCAAGGAGAATGTTCTATCCATGTCTATGACAGAAATATGATCTGGTGTGTATTTTAGAAGCTGCAGCTGCTGTTGGATGGATGCTGAAATATTCAGTTCTTTCATTGTAAATCTGACTCCAGAGGAGTCGGTGCCTCACCAGCATCAACCTCACCACACGTCTGTGTAGAACTGGACTAAGTTCTGTGTTCTGGAAAGAAAACATGAATCCATCCCAGAACTGCAGATTTCAATGGACAAACAGTTGCAGCAGATTTCTGAGCCACAGAGCAGCAGCTCCTCATGCAGAGATATGAAGAGGTCAACCTGCAGCAGACTGACAGGTCTTTCCCACAGACCTGGTTCTGGTTCTTCTTCAGAACCCAGCCTGGATCAGAACCTCTGCAGGTAGTTTCTGGATGAGGCTGGGGGTGGGGCTACCTGGCCAGAGAGGTTTAAACCAGGGGTCAGCAACGTTTGTGACATGAAGTGTCAGTTTGACATTTTCTCCAGAACAACTGTGCCGTCACCAACAAAAATGTGAACTCTGATACAAAGAAATACAGAAACATTTCCAATAGATCTGACATTTACTGTCATTCACAAATAGCAGATCAAAAATGTTTGAAGCTATTTTGGCATTAACTCTAAAAAGTACTTTCATAACAATATTACAAGGAAAATTGGTCAAAGTTGAAATAGTACTGCAACTATGTTTGAAACCCAAAGTACTGCATTTGTGTCTGTCAGACCTACAGCAATAGGATTGGATACTTCAGAACAAAATACCATCAATATTTTTAAAAACTTCACAACCATCAACATGAAAAAATAAGATTATTTAGTCTGATTTATCTTTTGTTCCATTACAAGACAGAGGAACTGAATGTCAGTTCATTCTGTCATGGTGCTGTTACTGCATGTAAAATTGCATGTTTTTACTTTTTCCTTAGTTTGATCATTATAGTTATATTATGATATAGTTATTGATATTTTCCACAATTGGACAGAGTCTTTTTTTTTTTGGAGTGGTGATCAGTCTTAGCAGCGTTCAACATAAGCAGTTATCCGGTTGTCCGAGACAACCAGATTTCACCGAGGACAACCAAAATGAGCTTGATGGTTGTCCGTGTGACAACCTGATCTTTTGGTATTTTTTGACTATTTTTCAAGTTTCAATGGTTAGTATTTGGCAACCTCTGAATGGAGACGTATGCAGCAAATTATTTCCACTGACAAATGAAGTGCGTGCATGCTAGCGAATCCTTTCTGTTTGTACATGTGCACTTTTCAATAAAGATTACCGGTTTTCAAATACGTGTTGAACAACACTACCTGGCGCGTCCACTAGAGGTCTCTAAAAACACACAAAGATTTAGTTTTTGGCAATACTTTGTATAACCAGGTGCTTTAACTTTTAGTAAAATGTTTGTTTTTAATATTTTAAGAGATTTTTTAAATGTCCATCATAAGAGGCAGTTGATATTAGATGCATAGAAGAAATAAAGATGTAAGTACTGACATCTGAGTAGGTTTCGTTGCTGTTGAGTATTGGTATCTAAGGACAACCAAAAATTGGGGAGGACAACCAAGTGTACTTGCCAGGTTGTCCAGAGGACAACCATTTCTTTCCCCTTATTTCTAACACTGCTTAGTATTCATTTTTAAACTTGTTGACATTTGTCAGAACAGACAGAAAGTCTGGGTTTAACCTGTTACCCCCCCCCCCCCCCCCCCCGCGCGTGTCTCCGTCTGTCTATGGCAAGCAAAAGGCGTCACAAATCACCAGGAAAAGCAGTGTAAAATGCTTTTTAAGCACATTTTAGAAGTAGAACATAATTTACACTGTCCTGTGTTGTCCTAAGACAGGTAAAAAGTGGTGTTTTATCACATACTTAACAGCCCCCCCTCATGCATAATTCATTTTCATTTCCAGGTCTTCATGATTTTTCCTCCAGAATCTCTCCTGAAAATGTCATCTGTCAGTGTCTCATCAGGGCGGGTCCCACCTGACTGAATGGACCAAGTTCCTGGACCTCCAGCTGCATCACTGCTCCTGAACACACTTTTCTGTCTCATTGCAGGTTGAAGAACTGCAGTTTGTCAAAGATCAGCTGTGAAGTTCTGGTCTCAGCTCTGAAGAAAAACCTGTCCAATCTGACAGAACTGGACCTGAGCTACAACCAGAACCTGCAGGATCCAGGAGTTCTTCATCTGTGTGGTTTTCTGGAGAGTCCAGACTGCAGACTGCAGACTCTGAGGTCAGACTCCATGTTTCAGTTGTGTTCACATCAATATGATGACAAAGTTTGGTTTGATTCTTTTGAAATGGTTTATTTCAAGCAATCAAATAGGAATATTACACAAAAACAATACAATCACCAGTTATACATTCATACAATAACTAATCAAACTTAGAATAAGTAGACATATTAATAAATATTGCTTGAAAGGGAGTGGAACCTATATAATCCACCCCTGATGATGATGATTTATCATTATCCGGTTCTTAGATTTTAGATGAATTACTTAAATTATTTTGTAAAAAATAACTTTTAAAAATCAACATGGCAATGAAGTATCTAAAATATATGCAGATTATGTTACTTATAAAAGTCATTGATATGATTAAAAAATAATACTATATCAGTAAAACAGAAATAACACTGTTTCAGGAATTATCATCGCAAAATTTGATCAAGTATCAAAAGTTAATGTGTTTAAAATTATGTTACATTAGGAAAAATTCATGAATCAGCTCATCAATGTTATGGAGCAAGTGTAGTAATATCATTAAAATTCAATCAAATAACAATTTTCAATAATTGTTTAATCATTTGTTTTATTATTTTTTTGTATTTTTATTTAGCTTTTTTTTTCTTTTTATCTTTTTTATCATAAAGTAATGCTATGAAGTAAAATAAACAGTAAAAAGGGTCTATATTTGTCAAAAGACCAAGGCTAGTATTTCTTCTTCTTCTGCTGATTAGCAGCTGATCTTCTGGGTTTAAACAGTTTCTAGTTCTCTTTGATATGTCTGCAGACATTAGATTCAGGTCCATATCCTTCTTCAGCTGATATCAGCGGCGCCTAAGAGTTGAGGTCAAGTTGTCTGCAGGTCAGAGCTTTGCTGTCAATCAGGTTACGTCAGACTTATGGAGAAAATGATTAATCTAGGCGTCATATTTCTTGAAATTATTTGGCTCTTTGGTTTATTCCTCCATGTTGTTTCAGACGACCGTGATCAAACACTTCTCAAAGTCCTTCATGGTGTTCACAACCAGAACCTTGGACCGGTCCTCTGGACCGAGCGGTTTGATGTAAATCCTGCAGCCTTTAACCCAAGTGTTCTCAATCTGCTTCTGCTTCCTGAGAAGCTGTGCATGTTTGGAGATTTCAGCATTCCTTCTGGTCAGATGGTCGTTCAGATAAGCAGCAGATCCCTTCAGGTTCTTCCTTTGATTCATCAGAGCTAGCTTGTGTTTTTGATTCACAAACCTGATGAGGATCGCTGCTTTATCCGTCTCCTTTCTCCTGGGGAGCAGGTGGCAGGTCTCGATGGTATTGAGATCCAGGGAAATCCCTTTAGATGTGAGAAATGATTCCACTTGGTGTTCCAGAGTCTCCCCACCACTCCCCGTTTCAGAGCTCCTAGCGCTATTAGCTTTAGCAATGCTAACTCCATCTGCATTTAGCTTTGCCTGAGGTTTGATCGGTATACCAGTGAGATTGACATTATTCATCCTTACTTGTTCTTCCACATCATCCAGTCTTTTTCCATGAATGTCGACCTGGTTATCTTGTTGCTCGTTTTTAACGCAGGGCCTCAGGAATTCTTCCAATAACACTGAGAGCGGAGCTAGCTTAGCATTCACCTGTTCCATAAATGGATACAACGTAGCTTAGAAATCATCAAGAGTCTTTTTAAGGTATTTGTAGTCAGTGTTTTTCTTGGGGTCCATGGTCAGCTCTCTTCTTTGGAAAAAATCAACATTTTAAGTCATTTGAAGATAGTTGTATAGCCGCCGTGAGCCCCCACGTGTCCGCGCTGTAACCTGGAACCGGAAATTGTGTTAGGACTGAACTGCAGACATGAGGCTTATCAGCTCTGCTCTGTGTCTTTGGTCCAAAAGACTCCTCTAAAGTGCGTGCAGAAGCAGCAGCCTCACGTGCACGCTCACATGCACTCTGAGTCCTGCTGTGTTTCAGCAGATGCAGCTGAGAGTCCAAAGGGTTAGGGTGACAGAGTCCTGCTGCAGCTGGATGCTGCTCTGACAGACACATCCTCCACAAACATCCTCACCTTTTCATCCACAAACATCATCACATCATCCATCAAAGCTCCCAGCAGCTTCTGACTCTTCATTCAGAGCTGAAGTCATGCTTGATCAGGGATCAATGTCCAACATTTGCTGCTGACTCTTCCTCATCACTTCCTTCTTCTCTCTGCTTTGATCTGTTGGAGCTGAAAGTCTCTGCTTGAAGGGCTGCAGCAGAGAAGGACTGGAAGATCATCTCCTGAAAACTGGGAGGAAGACTTTCCAGCATCCTGCTGCTGAAATTCTCCCATGATTCAGTGCTGTTTGGAGAAGAGCTGAGCAGAAAGAGGAAGTGGACTTTTTCTGCTGTTGCTGCAGAAACATCAGTTGGTTTGGATGCAGCCACAGGCTGATGTTTGACTTTCACACATCTGGACTTCTTTCCTGAAGCAGCTGCATGTTGTCCTGAATGTTCCTGAATGTTCTTCTTCTCTGCTTCTGCTGGACTCTTCTGATCTGCTGCTGTTGCTTCACATCTTTGGACTTTTTCTAAACTTTCTGATCTTCTTCAGCTCTGAACTCTTTAGAAGAAGTGAAGGATGAAAAACATGAACTTTGTCTTTAAACTCAACTCTTTCTTCTGGATTCAGGTTGATGGACTGCAGTTTGTCAAAGACCAGCTGTGCTGCTCTGGTCTCAGCTCTGAAGTCCAACCCGTCCCACCTGACAAAACTGGACCTGGATTACAACAATCTTCAGTCTTCAGATGTTCAGCAGCTCCAGGATCTGGTGGAGAGTCCAAACTCCAAACTGCAGACTCTGAGGTCAGTAGAGGGTTGGAGTCAGTCCAGCTGCTTCCAGATGTTTGGTCCTAAAGTTAGTCTGAGAGCAAAGATGCAGAGTTTCCTGTGAAGCTGCAGCTTCTCAGTGAAGCTCTGAGGAGAATGATGACAGGCTTCAGGACAACAGTCAGCCAATCAGAGCAGCAGAAGCTCCAACAGGTGAAGATGACAGGAAGCTGCTGCTCTGAACAGGACTGAAGCTCCTGCTGCTCTTTCTGCTGCTGTGCTGCATCACTGACTGACAGACCAGGATCAGGAGACACTCCTTCATCTCTGTCTCTCTTTCTCTTTGCAGGTGGGAGTATTGATACTGATGTTCCTCCTGGAGGAGCAGAGAGGAGCAGCAGCAGCAGCTGGTCTGCAGAGATGTGGTGACTGGACGGTGTTCCTGGGAGGTGGAGATCAGAGTGATGGAGGAATCAGAGGAAGTGGAGATGAGTGTCAGAGCTGCAGCAGGAACTGATCTGAGATCAGCTCCACTGTCTCTCAGTTATTGGGCTGCAGCTCCCCCAGTGGACTGATGGAGAACTGCACTTCCTCTAATTCTAACTTCTGAAACGTCACTATGGGGTCAAATTGTGAAGTTTGGTCGTTTCCTGCAAATAAACTCTGATATGAATTTGTAACAACAACCAGTAAATAGCTGGTAAACTAACCTGGCTCCAGTTAGTTTCCATTTTAAACGTGTTTGTAAAAAGTTTCCTCTTGGTTCAAAGTAAACCTGGACGGTTTCTCTAAACCAGGGGTTTCAAACTCGCGGCCCACGGGCTATTTGCAGCCCCCATGATGATATTTTGCGGCCCTCGCCGTAATATGAAAGTTTAATGTTAATGTGGCCCGCCGGTTTGTGTGATTGACACTTTTTCATTGTCGTGCGCGGAGCTGAAGAACCAATCACAGTGGAGTAAACTCAAACTCAAACTTTATTTATTTATATAGCGCCTTTCATTTTGGTTAAAACGCTTAACATAAAAACAGATAAATGAAAGTTGTTAAAAACGGAAAACAAAGGACAATCACACAAAGAAGGGACCCCTACCTCACCACCCCCCGTCCCCACCCCCACCCACCCAGTTACCCCAAAAAAAAATGTCTACAACGTAGCTTAGATAAATGACTCTTGAGGGCGAAGGCGAAGCTGCAGACTGAAGGAGAACATTCAATTTAGTTTTAATGTGCCTCTCCCTCTCAGTACGATCTGTTATTATATCTTTTACATTGATTTGAATGTTTTGTAATGTATGTTGCCTTTTTTAATCAATTGGTATTTTAAATTATTTTAATTGATCACTTAACTACAAAAACCATCAGGACACATGTCCCACAATGCATTGTTTTGCAGTCATCAGGGCAGCTTTCAGTCAGTGCAGTTCTAAATTTCCAGCTGCATTTGATTAGGTTTGCCCCTTGCTCCGCCCCTTTTCTCGTGATATTTTTGTGATGATTGACAGGTGATGTTGGAGCAAAAACATACGTCTCACACCAGGTTATCTGTGCAACGTTTCGTCCACCTGGGTGATCTCAAACACGCTGATTGTGCATCTTGGCTGCACATATTTGGTAAATGGTAAACGGCGTATACTTATATAGCACTTTTCTACCTACAAGGACAAAGCGCTTTACAGTCACAGACCCATTCACCCAGTCACACACACATTCACACACTGATGGCCGCTCCACTGCCAAACACAGGCGCCTGCCTGCCAGCAGAGGCAAGGTGGGGTTCAGTGTCTTGCCCAAGGACACTTCGACTCATGGGCATGCAAGGCATTTGGTGTCACCAACATACATTTCCTTCCTTTTTTTTTTAGCTTTTCTCTGATTTCGGGTATCTGTGACGTTTGTTCTGATCTCCAGTGAACAGTGCCCATTATTTTATGAACCAGTTTGAATTCAGTATAAAAATATAGGAGTGGCTGACCGGCTGCTCTACAATAAGTTCTGACTGGGGTTTAAATGTGCAAAAAGTCACAAGAAAGAAAATCCAAAAATGGTTACTGAATTTTGTTTCTCCTTTACTAATTTGTGGTTTAAAGAGTAAACTTAAAAAAAAAAAAAAATTCCACACAGACTCAGAATTGGAAGCACATCCTCTCTGACTTCTCCACTTTAAATTTCAATCAGTCCAGATTTACTGACAGTCATCTTCATCCACACTGAGGGTCTCAGCTGTTTCGGAGGAAGTGCTGCCAAGTGTCCATCAGTAAGAAGACAAGAGAACCGTGTTCAGAAGAACCATTGATGGATTTACAGAACTGTAGAATTGGAGTCTTCTTTTGTGTTTAATAGTTATTATTCAACAGTGTGAACTGAACTGTTTTAATAGGGGCATTTAAATTAGAAAATAGCAGATATAGAAGACTAAATGAACAGAAAAGTATCACTGATTTATTTACTTATTGATTTTTTTTGTTTACGTATTTTATGTTAATGAATGAGAGTTTTATAAGTAAATTTTCTACAGAAAACAGTTACTAATAGAGTATAGTTAAGAGTATATATATATATATACATATATACATATATATATATACATATATATACATACATATATATATACATATATATACATACATATATATACATATATATATAAATATATACATATATATACATATATATATATATATACATATATATACATATATATATACATATATATATATATATATATATACATATATATACATATATATATATATACATATATATACCGATATATATATATATATATATATATATATATATATATATATATACCGGGGCGAAACGAACGCGCTGTGCGCCGTCAGCTGCCCGCGGATCGGAGGAGAAATTAAGGAGAGCAGACGCGGCGGAACGAAAACCCCACATCAGAAAGATGGGGATCATCCATCCGAAGGACGGGGGGAACACAGCAAGACGCCGAAAGAGAAGGAGACCCGCGGGCTCGGAGACCGGCGAAGAATGAGCGCTGAAGGTAAGAAAGAATGAACAACTGCGCACCTGGGCTTAAATAGGACGCTGAGCAGGTGAGTTAATTAACTGAACCGCCCTAGGGTATTTACCTGAAAAACACTGCAGCGAGTATCTGCCCGAAATACGATAAATCGTCATTTAAAGACGATGAAGCTTCTCCTTCGTCCCGTTGAGTCATGGCAGCTTCTGAAACATTTCTCCTCCAAGTGATGGAGATTGATGATCTTCACTTCCTGAAATGACTCCAAACTCCATCCTTTTGTTTAAGGATGATCTAATTTAGGTTCTCTCTACTTTCAATTTTCATCTGATTGATGAATATTTGTAGCCTAATAGCATCTTTTTGTTGTCTTTTTGAAAACCTTTTTACTGCTTAACTTCATGCAGCTAAACTGTTAAAGTCCATCAATCATTCATCTTCTTTTGACATCTAACCCTTGCTATCCCAGGATTTATGCTTTAGCTCCTTAGATTTAAAGTTTGTGGAAACAAAACATTTAAAATAGTTTCATTGAGTTGATATGATGGAGTAAATCCTTTGATATTTGTCCATTTTCAAACAGAACATCCTGTGGAAATGTTCTTTCACATTTTCCTGACATTGTAAAAATGTGGTGTTCTGGGTAAATCAGTGTTTTCTCTGATAACGGTAGTTTACTGCCACTGTTCAACCTTTATTGTTAGAACATTGATCACAAACAAGCAAAGAGGAAATCTGAGGGTTATTGGGACTTGAGGCATGGATTCAAACATTCTGTGGAGTTTACCACTAACCAGAAAAATGGCCTTGTGGGTAAACATTTCTCATCTGTTTGTCTTTTCTCTGAATGAACGCTGACTTTAACAGGTTGGAGGAGCTTGGCTTGTGGTCAGTTTCACCTCCAGGATCTTGGTCTGGCTGGTATTTAAGGGTGAAGATCAGTCTGGTGGTCTTCCTGAAGCAGGGATAGAACAAGGCATAGATGAGGGGATTCATGCAGGAGTTCAGCAGCATGACCCAAGATAATACTACAGCTATGTGGGGGGGTCTTGGCCTGCCAGGGAAGGGTAGTAGTACGGGCAGAAGCACATGAGAAACACTGCCATCACCATGCCCAGGGTCCGGGCTGCTTTCCACTCCCACCTCTTCACCGTGGGAACAGAAGGGACCGTCTGCAGGCGCCAGACCTGAGACACGGCCGCCACCAACACCCGGGCGTACAGCACCAGCATGACAGAGCGGGGGCCGACTAACCAGAAGAACAGGTGGACAGTCCCTGATGTGTGGCTGATGACCACCACGCACTCGCCGTGGCAGCTGTGGACCCTGTGCGGCCGCTGCAGGTGTCCCATCAGAATGCAGTCGTTGTAGAGGGTGGAGCAGCCCCAGCACAGGCAGATCAGGAACACCACCGGCTCAGGGTGACCCTGCTGGGGCACAGCAGCGGCTGGCAGATGGCCAGGTACCGGTGGACGGACATGAGCACCATGTGGCCCAGGGAGCCGGACAGCAGGCAGTAGGAGAGGAAAGGCGTCAGGGCGCACATGAGCCGGCCCAGCAGCCAGCACGTCTCCAGGTAGCGCACCCCCTCCATGGGCATCACCAGCAGCCCCCCACCAGGTCTGACCCGGCCAGGGACAGCAGCAGGGCGTTGGTGGGGGTGTGATGGAGGTGATAACCAGCAGGTTGAGGGTCACGGTGAGCAGAGAGACGAAGGCCAGCAGGACGTAGAGGAGCCCCCGCCGTCTGAAAGCTAGGCAGCAGCAGCCGCCTGCAGGAGGAGTCCAGGTTGGGACAGCAGAGAGAGGAGCCCCCCCCCGCCATCGTCCATCAGAGGGGAAGTGGGTCAAATGTTCCAGCAGGGGGGGTTTTTCTCCTCCTTCAGTGACACCCACAGGGGTGATGCAATTCCCCCTCCTGACCATCATCTTCATCAGACCCCCACGTCTCCCCTGGTTTCTTCCAAACCAAAAACAGGAGAAAATATATTGATAGACTTTTCAAAAACAAACACGTCCAAAGCGTCTCATCAACAAATGAATCAATGTTATTCTGTAGGCATATAGGAGATGTGAGCAAAAACAAAGAAATCCACTTTAAGCTGCAGAAAATGTTTTCTTTGATTTGGTTCTGATTGAATTTTCCTGTTTGAAACCTCCTCAATACAAGCATCTAGAAAAAAGAGCCTAAAGTCAATCAAAGCTGTTGTGAAGGAATGTGGTTGTTTCCTGGAAGACAAACACAAGAAAAGAAAAATCCTCTCATCAAGAGGAAACAGTGACTGGAATTGATTTTCTTCAAATAAGAATTCTTGGTCAAACCACTTTTCTTCTCCAACAGGCAGATTTTCTTTGACTTATCTGCCAAAGCAGAAAGAATTTTGGACTTCTTTCTGAGCGGCCTGTTTTTAGCAGAGTGAAGGTTTGGACTCCAACATCCTATGAGGTGATAGAATCAGGACTCACTTGGAAACGGCTCCAGTTTGAAAGGATTGGACCATTTCTTTCATCTTTAGTGGTTTTTAGAGATCAGGGGTTTCCAACTCAGTTTACCAGGGGCTCCGAGAAGCCAAAAATCCCATAGACGTCTATAGAGAAATAAACAACTTTTTCTCAGTCCTATTTGTGGGAATAACCATTTTTTCTATTTTTTAATAATCTTGATATTTCTCTTTTTTAGCGTAAAGCTATTCAAGTTATGAACTGACCAATCAGATGCGTCAATAAAAGTAGGTGGAGCCTGCTGGCCCCCCACATCTAACATTTCAAACCTTTGACAGATTTCAAGTGGTAGGGGCGTGGCCTTCCAACAAGCTCACTCCTGATTGGCCAAAAAGTAGTTGTGGTAGAAGCCTTGACTCAGACCGACTCGGACCAATCAGTGCTACGACTTGGAGCAGGAAGTGAACCATCTTCCATGGTGATGTCACACTCTGAAAGCTCTTCATGAACACTTCAAATCATTTCTTGGAGGAAACATTGAAGATCAGGATCATTTCTCCCAAACATGACTCTTCTTGACTCCTCCTTTCTAGCAGAGAATTGGCAGCGCTCCTCCTCCTCCTCCTCCTCCTCCTCCTCTTCCTCTTCCTCTTCCTCCTCCTCCTCTTCCTCTTCCTCCTCCTCCTCCTTCTCTTCCTCCTCCTCCTCTTCCTCTTCCTCCTCCTCTTCCTCTTCCTCTTCCTCCTCCTCCTCTTCCTCCTCCTCTTTCTCCTCCTCCTCCTCCTCCTCCTCCTCTTCCTCCTCCTCCTCCTCTTCCTCTTCCTCCTCCTCCTCTTCGTCTTCCTCCTCCTCCTCCTCCTCCTCCTCCTCTTCCTCCTTTTTCACAGTTTCCTTGATCTGTGGAGAGCGACGGACACCCATGAACCTGTTTACTGATCAACATGTTTACTGTCCAGCTGCAGCTTCTCCTCTAATATTGCATCATGGATGTTTTCACTCCTCACATTGGTCCGGGACCGGAGGAGTTCCAGGCCAACTAAGCAGTTTTTCCTGATGAGGAGCTCCTCTCAGCCGCTGAGCATCATGGGAGTCCTTCCTGTTGGGTGAGGAGCAATCATTTGATCTGAAAGGGATCACTGTTTAGTTTTAGGACAATGTCTGCGTTCTTTCTGACATAATAACAGTCATTCATAGATGAATGAATCTTTTTCTGAATCAGAATAAACCAAATTAGTAGAGTTTGACCTTAGTTTAGATATATGCTAATTCATTCATTTAACCTTAGAAAAGGCTCATTTCTAAGACTGGACCATTAATATTTATGGACTATACTATACAATTCATCAAACTAAAATAGAATGATTTTTTCATCATTCAGATTATTTTGCAGTTGAACTTTGAACTTTTATAAATTTTCATTTGTCACAGCTCAGCTGCTCTGGTTCTCCTTTTTTCCCTGTTTTACTTTAAATAACAGCTGATTCAGTTTAAAACATTATTTATTGTGTTAAGGCTTTGGATTCATACAAAATAGAAAGCTTTATTGAAATCATGTTTGGAACATTTCAATGGAACAAAAGGGAAACTCTCCCTGAAACTGTTTAACGTAGAAAATCATTTTTTGTTCATTTAATTGATCAACTTTATTGATTGGTGTTATTCATTTAATTTATATTTTTATTTGAACATTTTTCTGTGATAAAACCAATCAAATGTATTTTCTTCTGTCATTGTTAGTTTTTTTTACCACGTTTTTATCCATCTCTTTAAATGTTTTCATTTATAGAATGTATACTATAAATTAACCTCTAGTCGTGTCTGATAAACATCTGTTAAAAATTGATATTTTTCAAAAATATATTTATTTGATTTAATTCCTGGTTTGAAATGGTGTAAATCCTGAATATTGATGTTTTCAAGCAGGTAAGTGATGGCTGAGCGGGTTTTTTCTCTGGAATGCTTTTGATTGACAGGCTTCCAAACACAAAGAACTTTGATCAACAGCCGCTTGATGAGAGTTCATAGAGAAAGAAACAAAAATGTCTTGAAAATGTGACATCACAAAGGGAAACCCGTTTAAAAAAGGTGTTTTTTACTACATTACAAAAATCTATACCATTTGTTGTAAAAGGGAAAAAAAACATTAAAAATCTGTTTTTCTGGATGAAAAATGTGCTGAATATGAAGATGAATAAACCAAAATCTCATGTTTGTTGAATGATTCTTCTTGCTTGGTAGATGCTTCTACTGGCTGTGTCTCTTCTGCCTTTGGGTCAAAGGAGAAATCCTTTTCTGTCAGAAACATTGAACCAGCTAGGGTTAAGTTTCCATTGACTTGAGACTTTTTCCAGATCCTGAGATCAGTGAACTGATCCATGTCCTTTGGTTGATGTTTCTCCAAATGTTGAACTGTTGTCTTCACAGCTTTCATTTTAGACCCAAGGCTTTCAATGAAAACAACTGTTGTTTGATACATTTGAGGAAGTTGGTTACCGTTTTCATTAAAGACTGTGACATCAGCAAGTCGCTTTCATTGAATTCTTTTAGATTTTCTAAATGACATTTTTGAAACAAACCTACTTTATTCCTTTCTTAACTGGGAATCTTAGGGACGTTCTTTGTGGAAGGACGGTACTATTGGGAACAAAAACCAAAACAGAAACTGAATTCATTCTATTATTAAATGTTTACCAAATCCCAGAAACTCTAATGTACCAAATAGAAACTCCTGTTCAATCAGATCAAAGGCTCAATAGAGTCAATGAACCCCCCTTCTTTCAATTCTATTCACTTTGATTGATGTAGTCCAATATTCCAACAATAGTCGTCTCAATTCTACCGGTAATTGTAGAATAAACACAAAATCCTAAAGAACATGAAGTCATCCAATTCAATAGGTAATGGCTAAACTAAATGGAACAGACTAAAGTGACCTTTGACCCTCCTTCTCATACAGTCCCAAACCAGTTCCCCTCTGGAGATCCAGGATGTAGACGAGTCGGCTCAGGACGCGTTCACCAGGTTCCACTCAGTTTTTGGAACCATCTGATGTCAAGTGTTCTCTAAAAACCAACAGTGGAATTTAACAATTCATTCAGACCAAAGGCAGGAGAGAAATTGCTGCCTTTTATTGTCTGGATGCATTTTTTTCCCAAATGTCTTCTGTTTTTACCGTCTCTATGTTGTTTTTTTTCTTTTCAATTGGTGGTGACTCATCACCATGGAAACACGTTGCTGTATTTGTGCATCAATACAAAGTGTTGTCTGGTTCAAATCCCATCAGTGTCTCCAATGTTCATCCAAAAAGCCTTTACTAGGGTTTGAACACTGATTTAGCAATGGTTTTCCATAAGCTGCCACTGAATTTCCCAATCTAAAAAGAAACTCATTTCATGCAGACTGTTGGAGACGCTGCTGCTAATTCAAACCACATATTGATACTAGTGCTGTCATGCCATCCATTTATTAATCAGGACCTAGAATGATTTCATCTGTTTGGAATCTAACCTCATATTTGCTGTGAAAAGCCTCATTTGTAGCTATTTTGGTTCAGATTTGTGAGATTGTTCCAAATACAACAAAAAAGTGTCTTTATGAAGTTTTCATTGGATCACACTTCCAACTTTGAATTTGATAGCAAGTTCAGAAAAAAACACAACAGAAATCAGAAATAATACAGTGAAAATGAGAAAAAACTTTGACCAAAAAAATAGCAAAATGTAGAAATCCATCCATCCATCAGCTAAATGACAGAAACAGAGTGGAGGATGTGATGGAACTCCTCTTCCTCCTCCTCTTCCTCCTCCGCTTCCTCTTCCTCCTCTTCTTCCTCTTCCTCTTCCTCCTCCTCCGCCTCCTCTTCCTTCTCCTCCTCCTCCTCCTCCTCCTCTTCCTCCTCCTTCTCCTCTTCCTCCTCCTCCTGTTCCTCCTCTTCCTTCTCCTCCTCCTCCTCTTCCTCCTCCTCCCCCTCCTCCTCTTCCTCCTCCTCCTCCTCTTCCCCTCCTCCTCCTCCTCCTCCTCCTCCTCTTCCTCCTCCTCCTCCTCCTCCTGCTGTCAGAAATTGTTGCTGAGTGAGGATGAGTGGAGGTGGCTCTCCATGAACAGCTGGAACTCTTCCTCCTCCTCCCCTTCCTCTTCCTCCTCTTCCTCTTCCTCCTCCTCTTCCTCCTCCTCCTCCTCTTCCTCCTCTTCCTCCTCCTCTTCCTCCTCCTCCACCTCCTCCTCTTCCTCCTCCTCTTCCTCCTCTTCGTCCTCCTCTTCCTCTTCCTCCTCCTCCTCTTCCTTCTCCTCCTCTTCCTCTTCCTCCTCCTCCTCCTCTTCCTCCTCCTCCTCTTCCGCTTTCTCCTCCTCCTCTTCCTCCTCCTCTTCCTCCTCCTCCTCTTCCTCCTCGTCCTCCTCTTCCTCCTCCTCCTCCTCTTCCTCCTCCTCCTCAGCCTCCTCTTCCTCCTCCTCCTCAGCCTCCTCTTCCTCCTCCTCCTCCTGCTGTCAGAAATTGTTGCTGAGTGAGGATGAGTGTAGGTGGATCTCCATGAACAGCTGGAACTCTTCCTCCTCCAGTGGAGGCAGTCTTTGAATTCCATCCTGCTCTAGGATGGCATCAATGTTTTGGTGGCTGGAGGGATTTTCCCCAAACACATTGTTGACAGCTGTGCTGTCTGTTGCAATGTTTTGGAGCGTCCCTCTGTCCAGAGTTCAGATGGTGTGCCATTATTTTCTGGAGGTTCCAGGCCTGTCTAAACTGCTCCAGTCTTTGTGGAATTTCAGGAAGAGAAACAATCTGCAGTGAAAGTCTGTGGACATCATCATCTGGGTTTAGAAGCTCTGAATCCTCTAAGGAGTAGAACATGAGGTCAAAGTGCTGCAACACATGCAGAAATACATCACGCCAAAGGCCTTCAATGCTCTGATGGTGAACGGATCGTCCGGTTCTGAATCCTCTGTGTTCAAGTCCTTGAACTAGAAGTTGCCTCACATGTTGTTCTAGTTCCCCATCATCTATTGCAGACAGCAGACTTCTAACAGGTAAAGCCAACAACTTTGACTTCTGGTACCAAAATGATGAGGAGCATCCCAGGATTTCAGCACTTTGGGAGATTGGATGGCCTTGCTTCAGCAGAAATTCTTTTTTTTTTTTTTTCTTTTTTAACTTGTCCTGTCCAACAGCTGGGCAGACAGATGAGAGCTGAGGGCCTCTTGTGTTGGACATATTTTATTTTAACAAGAGGGGTTATTAATCTTCAGACAAACCAAAGGTATGTCTGAATAAACCCTTTTTGTAATTGAAGCCAAACTTTATTAATTTCAGCAGAAATTCAATGTCTTCTCTGGTAACATCAATGGCTGGTCGGCCTCTTCTCCCTACAAAAAGAAAAAGTCAACTAAGTTGAAGCCTTTAAGCAGCATTGGACTGTTAATTTTTTTAAATTTATCATCATACTAATTATCATACATGTGTAGTGGGTCAGAAGAAAAAGAAAACACCCCCTATTTTATTTTGTCATAGTCTTTATGTTGTTGTATATATTTTCTTAACCCTGGTAAATTTCGTTAAGCTCAGTTAACATTGTGCTATTTCACGACCGGCCGCTAGAGGGCGATCATCGCGCTGGTATAGAGTAGTTGGGCTGTCAGGAAGAAGAATAAAGTTTCCTGTGTTGAAGCTAACGGCAGCTCAAAGTGTTTGTCTCTTCTGTTCTCACCACAGGTCAGTAAAAGAGCATCTGAATAAATGATAATTACAGATTATAATCAGAAATGTTGTTTTGAGATGATCTTTGTCAAGAGGAAATATGAAGTGTGGTAGAGAGATGGTGGTTAAAGAGTAGATCATTATTGTTATTATCATTGTCTAACAGCTGACAGCTTTAAAGTGCGGGGGGGGGGGGGGGGGGGGTCAGACTCTGCTCTGAACTTAATTTATTATATATTTAATGAAACAAACTTCATACAATATGTTGTTCTGGTTTATAACGCATGTTAAATGCAGATTTCTGATTAATGCTTGATTGTAGGAGATATAGTGAATATTTAGATTTATGGATCTAAGTTTAACTGATAGAAAACTTACATTTTTTATTTAAGTTTTGATCATCCTGTAAATATGATTAAATGTTACAAAGAAACTATTTTATAGAGTGATAGAGATTACGGAGTTTTCATAAATGTTCAAAGGTGAAGTTAAAGGGAGATAAGAATATTGTATTTAGAATGTGACATTCAAGGAACTGATGGAAGTTACTACTGGCAGCTGAGGCGGGAGCGCGCAGCTGACGCGGGAGCGCGCAGCCGGCGCTTAACGCCCAGCGGATCCCAATAATAACTCTAATAATAACATGCAAAAAAATCAAAGTTAGCTGTTAGTTATTAACAATGATAATAATTCATTCAGTATTTATTTGACTTTCAAATACATTTTTAAAAGTTGGGTCAACAGAAGTGAGAGAAGTGATGGATTTGTGACAAAGAACCGTTTCCTCCACATGTTTTTAACATTTTTTTTTACTCCTCAACAAAACCCGGCTTGTTGTCGGGAAGATTTCCATTTCCTGAAGAAATCCAAACCAGCAAAATGGTTCAAATCATGGAATCATCAGAACTGTGACGTTACATTTCTCCAGCAGATGTCACTGTTCTTTGTTGGACTAAAGTCTTGAAAATCTCCATGTTTTTTGGTCCAGTCAGAGCTAAAAGCTCCAGAGATGGTTCTGCTTTTCACGAGAGATCAGCGTGACTCTTTTTCTGGACTTTTTCTAAACTTCCTGCAGTCATCAAAGTGTCAAACTAAAGTGTTTTTCTGCTCCTCACATCTTTCTCTCTGTTGGAATCTGTCAGAGTTTTTCCTGGAAGCTCTGACAGATCTGGAAGATCCACATTCTTTCACTTTGAGCTTTTCTTTGGGATCAAATCTCTGCCTCCAACGGCTGTTCTGACTTGTTCACATTCAGATTCAATCTGCTCAGTTCTGAGCTTTAGCAGAGGAGAACCATCATCTAAATCCTGGAAACATCTAAATCCTGGAAACATCTAAATCCTAAAATCATCTAAATCCTAAAAACATCTAAATCCTGGAATCATCTAAATCCTGAAATCATCTAAATCCTGAAACATCTAAATCCTGAAACATCTAAATCCTGAAATCATCTAAATCCTAAAATCATCTAAATCCTGAAAACACCTAAATCCTGAAAACATCTAAATCCTGAAAACATCCAAATCCTGAAAACATCTAAATCCTGAAACATCTAAATCCTGAAAACATCTAAATCCTAAAATCATCTAAATCCATGAATCATCTAAATCCTGAAACATCTAAATCCTGAAAACATCTAAATCATAAAATCATCTAAATCCTAAAATCATCTAAATCCTGAAAACATCTAAATCCTGAAAACATCTAAATCCTGAAAACATCCAAATCCTGAAAACATCTAAATCCTGAAACATCTAAATCCTGAAAACATCTAAATCCTAAAATCATCTAAATCCTGGAATCATCTAAATCCTGAAACATCTAAATCCTGAAAACATCTAAATCATAAAATCATCTAAATCATAAAATCATGTAAATCCTAACAACATCTAAATCCTGGAAATATCTAAATCCTGAAATCATCTAAATCCTGAAACATCTAAATCCTGAAACATCTAAATCCTGAAATCATCTAAATCCTGGAATCATCTAAATCCTGAAACATCTAAATCCTGAAAACATCTAAATCATAAAATCATCTAAATCATAAAATCATGTAAATCCTAAAAACATCTAAATCCTGGAAATATCTAAATCCTAAAACATCTAAATCCTGAAAACATCTAAATCCTAAAAACATCTAAATCCTAAAAACATCTAAATCCTAAAAACATCTAAATCCTGAAAACATCTAAATCTTGAAAACATCTAAATCCTGAAACATCTAAATCCTGAAAACATCTAAATCCTAAAAACATCTAAATCCTGAAATCATCTAAATCCTGGAATCATCTAAATCCTGAAAACATCTAAATCCTGAAATCATCTAAATCCTGAAAACACCTAAATCCTGAAAACATCTAAATTATAAAATCATCTAAATCCTAAAATCATCTAAATCCTGAAAACATCTAAATCCTGGAAACATCTAAATCCTAAAAACATCTAAATCCTGGAAACATCTAAATCCTAAAATCATCTAAATCCTAAAAACATCTAAATCCTGGAATCATCTAAATCCTGAAATCATCTAAATCCTGAAACATCTAAATCCTGAAACATCTAAATCCTGAAATCATCTAAATCCTAAAATCATCTAAATCCTGAAAACACCTAAATCCTGAAAACATCTAAATCATAAAATCATCTAAATCCTAAAATCATCTAAATCCTGAAAACATCTAAATCCTGAAAACATCCAAATCCTGAAAACATCTAAATCCTGAAAACATCTAAATCCTAAAATCATCTAAATCCTGGAATCATCTAAATCCTGAAACATCTAAATCCTGAAAACATCTAAATCATAAAATCATCTAAATCATAAAATCATGTAAATCCTAACAACATCTAAATCCTGGAAATATCTAAATCCTGAAATCATCTAAATCCTGAAACATCTAAATCCTGAAACATCTAAATCCTGAAATCATCTAAATCCTGGAATCATCTAAATCCTGAAACATCTAAATCCTGAAAACATCTAAATCATAAAATCATCTAAATCATAAAATCATGTAAATCCTAAAAACATCTAAATCCTGGAAATATCTAAATCCTAAAACATCTAAATCCTGAAAACATCTAAATCCTAAAAACATCTAAATCCTAAAAACATCTAAATACTAAAAACATCTAAATCCTGAAAACATCTAAATCTTGAAAACATCTAAATCCTGAAACATCTAAATCCTGAAAACATCTAAATCCTAAAAACATCTAAATCCTGAAATCATCTAAATCCTGGAATCATCTAAATCCTGAAACATCTAAATCCTGAAAACATCTAAATCATAAAATCATCTAAATCATAAAATCATGTAAATCCTAAAAACATCTAAATCCTGGAAATATCTAAATCCTAAAACATCTAAATCCTGAAAACATCTAAATCCTAAAAACATCTAAATCCTAAAAACATCTAAATCCTAAAAACATCTAAATCCTGAAAACATCTAAATCTTGAAAACATCTAAATCCTGAAACATCTAAATCCTGAAAACATCTAAATCCTAAAAACATCTAAATCCTGAAATCATCTAAATCCTGGAATCATCTAAATCCTGAAAACATCTAAATCCTGAAATCATCTAAATCCTGAAAACACCTAAATCCTGAAAACATCTAAATTATAAAATCATCTAAATCCTAAAATCATCTAAATCCTGAAAACATCTAAATCCTGGAAACATCTAAATCCTAAAAACATCTAAATCCTGGAAACATCTAAATCCTAAAATCATCTAAATCCTAAAAACATCTAAATCCTGGAATCATCTAAATCCTGAAATCATCTAAATCCTGAAACATCTAAATCCTGAAACATCTAAATCCTGAAATCATCTAAATCCTAAAATCATCTAAATCCTGAAAACACCTAAATCCTGAAAACATCTAAATTATAAAATCATCTAAATCCTAAAATCATCTAAATCCTGAAAACATCTAAATCCTGAAAACATCCAAATCCTGAAAACATCTAAATCCTGAAAACATCTAAATCCTAAAATCATCTAAATCCTGGAATCATCTAAATCCTGAAACATCTAAATCCTGAAAACATCTAAATCATAAAATCATCTAAATCATAAAATCATGTAAATCCTAACAACATCTAAATCCTGGAAATATCTAAATCCTGAAATCATCTAAATCCTGAAACATCTAAATCCTGAAACATCTAAATCCTGAAATCATCTAAATCCTGGAATCATCTAAATCCTGAAACATCTAAATCCTGAAAACATCTAAATCATAAAATCATCTAAATCATAAAATCATGTAAATCCTAAAAACATCTAAATCCTGGAAATATCTAAATCCTAAAACATCTAAATCCTGAAAACATCTAAATCCTAAAAACATCTAAATCCTAAAAACATCTAAATACTAAAAACATCTAAATCCTGAAAACATCTAAATCTTGAAAACATCTAAATCCTGAAACATCTAAATCCTGAAAACATCTAAATCCTAAAAACATCTAAATCCTGAAATCATCTAAATCCTGGAATCATCTAAATCCTGAAAAAATCTAAATCCTGAAAACATCTAAATCCTAAAAACATTTAATCTGCTCAGAATCCAGACTGCAAAAAAAGAAAGGTTCATAGAACTTAAAATTTTAAGGCAACAAACTTTGGCAAAATTTTGAGTTAAGGACCTAAACTCAACATTTTAAGTTTTGTGTTGGAGTTTGCAAACTCATTTATCTAAGTTCTTCTAACTCAGTTGTAAATTGTATGAATTTAAAAGTTCAAGTTGGATTAACTTTGAATTGTAATTTTGACCAACTCAGATGTAAGTTACAGTGACCTAAAATGTCACGTAATCTAACTCTGAATCTTAACCTTTCCCAACTCAGGCTAAGTTGTAAAGACTCAATTTTTTAAGTTATAGCAACTGTAAATTCCAATTATTGGTAACTTAACCAAAGGTTGAAGTAACTTAAAATTTAGCTTTATGAGAACCTTTGATTTAGACTTTCAGTTCAGTTGTGTACCTCCCTGTATTTTCACAGCACCACATGTGTCCCAAATCTTTTCCTGACCATTGAGATATGGGTTAGCAGTCTCATTTTGCCCACACATGTGCGTGCAAGGACTAATCATGTAATTTGACCATACTCTATATCTGCAACAACATGAGCCCCACTTCTGTTCACAGCTCCCTAACTCATGGTGTGGGAATCAACACTTCCCATGACAGGGGTCGACATAGCCATTTGTCCGCTGGCCCGGTCCTGTTTTTCGAGCAGTGCGGACCACAAGACTTTACTTTTCACTTGTCCGCTCGGGCCACTAAAATATCTAACGGTTTATACATTCTTCACCTTTTTCAATAAAGTAAATTTTGCGAAAACGTGTAGATTTACCTCGTCTTCATAATTTAGTTTTTCTGCTAGTCCTGTGTTCAGACTTCAAGGGTTTCTATGGGAAACCTTTGATCACTTCTCCTTCTCTCCCTCCTGCGCGCGCGCGGCTTTCACTGCCGAGCACCACGCGGCACGCGCTCACTACTTTTTTTTTTCAAACTTTATTGAATGTAACAATTCAATACAAAACAATGTTAAACAGCAAGAACGAAGGCACAAGCCAGTGGGTTATTATTACATTTGATTATAAATCCGACACCGTCACTGAAGAGAGACTGAAGCATGTCAGAGATGTGGAAGACATGGCAGGAATAGAAAGGAATATGTTAGATGGAGTAATAGGTATAATTAGTAGTATGGACAGCAAGATATTTAATGAATGCATTGAAGATAAAACTGTATGCATTAAGCTTTAAGCTGAATGTCAAAGAATTAAAGGCAACTCCAAATACCTGAATCTCAGACTCAAATGCAGTAGAATGTTAAACTACTTAATTTTGTTTGTCTTTACAACACTGTAAGCAGTAAGTATTTCTAGTTAGCTGAATGATCTCAGTTAGACCTGCACAATATGAAGAAAACTCGCGATATGCGATATCAGAGATTAAAATTGCGATAACGATATAATTTGCGGTATATAAACAAACAGCAAAATAACCAAATAACCATTCCCAGTTAAAAAATTATACTCCAAATGACCCACGTTGACATAGGTTACAAACATCTAACATAACAGGGCTCCATCTGATTGGTCAACAATGTGAAGGCGTCCATCCGATTGGTCAAATGCATTAAGGGATTTATTTGATTCGTTAAGTGGTTCAAGCTGCCATTAGATTGTTTTAACACATTTAAGGTTTATGATTTATTGCGATATTTGCCGTTAGAAGCACCATGAAAACTTCTGAACTAGTGTTACCTACTACACTGCAGTGCTCTCTTCAAAACATCTGAAACAGACTAGAGCAGATTTAAGTTTGATATGGTCTATTTTCAGTCATTGAAAAGTGTAGAAATAAGTGATGTCACCAGAATGCACCAAATTGTACCATATTAAAAGTTTCCGGGGGGGCATGCCCCCGGACCCCCCTAAAGTTGCAAGCACCTGCGGAGCGGCGGGTCCCGCTATGCGCGGTGTCGGGCCAGTAACTTTCAGCTAGGGCCAGTAAGTTTCAAAAACTACTGGCCCTGTGGGCCAGTGCAAATTTCTGGGCTACGTCAACCCCTGCATGAGTCTTAGTTGCCATGGGCGGGGCAAACGCCCGGGTCACCAAAACGTTGTTTACAAAATAGCTGAAGCCCTGGGGGATCGCGTGTCCATTTGAAGATGATTTAGTTGATGAAGAAGCTCAGATAATACTTTTTCCACCGTGAGAGGCTGATAAGACCACATATGGATGTTTAAAGATAAACTTTTTACTTTGATCTAACTTCATTATTTGCTTCAGTTAAGATAAATCATTTTTTTTGTTAAGTCAGCTTAAAAATAACAGGTAGCTACCAGACATTTATATAACTTTCATTAAAATTAATTCAATAAAGTAGGTGAAACTTTGGTTACACTTTGCTGTGTGTATATATATCTATATCTATCTATATATATATATATATATAGATAGATATAGATATAGATATATATACACACAGCACGTGTTTTAAGTGTGTCTAAGACTAAATCGTGTTGTTGCTCGCACGTGTTTAAAGTTCAAGCCCTCGCGTGTAGGTGTGGAACATTTATTCTCCTTAGCTGACCATCTCCCGCGGGAGCGGTGTGCTGCCGTAGTAACAGCCGTGCATGATGAGAACAGTGGTTTGCTTCGCGAGTTTGAGACCCCTGCTGTACACTCTGGCACTGGTACACTAGCTGCAGGTCGGGAGAACGAATCAATAGTTCGCTTGCTCATAGCACAGACGCACATATCGTGTTGTTTTTTGTTTTTTTTTGTGACGATATTTGTCTCCGTTTCCTTCCCACAGATGTTTACGTGAGCTCGATTATCTCTAGGCCCCGCCCCTCCACATATTTTAGCCATTTGCAGTGGCTTTCCCTATTCTTCTCACACGCATTGGCCGCCTCAGACATCACTCAATGACACGCTCGCGTGCGCTCGCGTGTGCTCCAGTCTCATGAGTATTCGCGCGAGTGTGTGTGTCTGTCTGCGTGTGTGTGCGCTTGCGTCTCATTGATGATTTTATTGCTCATTTCATCGATCATTGACGTGCCCCTTCCACGTTTAATGTATAAAAAAAAAAATACGGAGGGTGGGGGAGGCAAATTTACTGGTAGCACATGTGCGACTGGATGTAAAATTCAGTCTCAAATTTTAGTCGCAAAATGCGACCAAATGGTCGCAGTCTGGAGCCCTGTATCAAGAGGACAAGAAAGATGACGTATATCAGGACAACCTGGGGGTAGAGGAAGCTGAAAAGCTGCTGACGTCTCTGACGGGCCAGTCTCACTGTGTAGATGTGTTACCCTTTGCTGTGCCTGTATGCACAGCCCTCATAAACCACAAGCACAAAGTCAACGTGACCCCAGGTTCTCAAAAGAAAATCAAAACTAACACAGATCACAAGATAAACAACACTCATATTCAGTTACACGTAATCAAAACACTCCAAACACTTCCTGTTAAGAGAAGAGGACCAGTCAGTTCGAATCCATGGTTACGAACACAAGGTTCAATTGAGTGGGCTGGAAACTCAACCACCCTCAGGTGGGAGGGAAATTATACCACCTGGATCCTTTCCTCTTCTGAATTTGACCTTGATTTCGTGGCAAGAGGTGGGAGGGAAACTCAACCACCTGAGCTGCTCCTCTCTCCTGAGTCCCACCACTAGGGGCGCTCCAGCTCTATTCTTGACGTGGGGAACTTTCGGAGGAAATGACAGCTGTGGCTAGCAACCCAGTGATTATTCTGCCCCTGTGTGAGTTGAACCTTCTTGGGAAACCGCCGGATCAGCTGCTGCCTGGAGGTCCTGCTGGACTCGTGTCAAAGGTCACAGTGGTTGATCTGCTGCCTGGAGGTCCTGCTGGACTCGTGTCAAAGGTCACTGTGGTTCAGCTGCTGCCTGGAGGTCCTGCTGGACCCGTGTCAAAGGTCACTGTGATTCATCTGCTGCCGTACACTGGCTCCAATGAAACCAGGTGTCACCTTCACTGCATGCAACGTTCTCTCCACAACATGGAAGGGTTTGTCCAACGTGCTCCCGACCATCTCCATTTGATGACCTTTATCAGCACCCAGTCAGGACCTGCGTCAGTCTCAGTGCGGACTCCTTCTATTCTCTTCGCTGCCTGTTTGGAGAAAACTAATATAAAACTATGGAGAGAATTTTAATAATCAGGGGGAGACTAGAGCTATGACAGTGTTGGATTTTTGATAACCGCGGTGATGAAGCACCAGGGGGCGCGGTGTCGCGGTTAACCGCAGCCCCCCCCCCCCCCCCCCCCAAAGAAAAATAAAAAACAACAAAAAATCCCCCGGCGGTCGCATCACAAATAAATACAATGGAGTATTCTTTATTAACAAATAACAGTAACAACTAATTACTACCTATCTAACTAATGAACTAACTATATAGCCTATATAGGTGTTGTGGATTGACTGTGACTGTGTGGGTCCGCGCTGTGTTTAGGAGGATGCGCGTGTTGATTCCTCTGCAGCGGACCGCTCTCTAGCTGCACGTGAGGCTTCACCTGTGCTCTCTGGTACAGACATCTTTTCAGAATATTATATATTGCCCAGTAATAAACAGACTGCAGACACTTTGTCACCTTTCCGCTGGCCATGAAGCCTGACACCCATGAAGAACGGGGGCAGGAGGCCTCGCAGACACATAACTTTGCGCTGCATAAAATAGTTCCCAAACAAAACATGTAGTGATATTCATGGAAATCTAACAGCGCGCGTTCATGTTTGGTGTTCTGGAGTGAAGGAGAACAGTAATAACCCCCCCAACACAAAATCCTCTGGCAGGCAGCCGTGTCGCGCACTTAAGAACGCACACAGCTTGTAATGGAAATGAATACAATGGAAATGAATAATTAGAACGCAGTAAAGATGGAAGAGATGGAAACTTCTGTTGTAGAATGAGGATGTGTGCTTCTGACAGCGCGCGCCTGTGTCTGTAAAGAGAGCCACGTGTCACGTGCAGCAGAGGCAGTGAGAGCACGCCGACCACAGACAGTGACAGGCGCGGTGGGAGAGAAGGAGAGAACAGTCTGAAGGAAAGAAGGAAAGTCTGAACACAGGACTAGCAGAAAAGGAAATTATCAGCAAAGATGAACGTGTTTAATGTGTTCATTATAGTTCCAATCACGCACCATATGCAGAACTTTCAAAAAAACTAAAAAGTGCGGTGATGCGGTTATCGTCACAGCCCTAGGTGAGGCATTGTTGTTTGGGGTTCCTGAGCATGGAAACCATGACTGTGGCCCTGTAAAAAGTTCTGTCTGCTACTCATGTGGGTCAAACTCACTCTCTGAATAACTGAGCATCTGATTGACATCAGAGCAAATGGTAGAGCGCCATCGCCATTTACTTTGGTCTGTGCACAGATCTTGCCCAATTTAGTTTGAATGTTTCGATTTATACTCTCCACCTTTCCTTGTGACTGTGGGTGTTATACCGTTTCACGTGAATGTTTCAGGCCTAACAGGGCTCCAACCTTCTGCAGGTCCTGGTTTCTGAAATGGATTCCATCGTCAGACCTGTCTTTTATGGGAAAATCATGGCGTTGAACGTGAATAGACATTTTATTACTGATTTTCTGTCTCCCTTCTTGGTGGGCCATGCCTCTGGCCACCCAGTAAATGCATCCAAGCACACCAACAAAAACTGTAACCTCTGATTGAGGTCACCATGTCTGTAATATCAATTATGATATTGAAGCATGGCTCTGGCTCCCACTCTGTTCCTGAACAGCTCTGCTCCTTCTGCTTCAGCTAATCCTGCTCAACATCTTCTGCTCTGTGAGCTGATTGGGGATCTGTTAGTCTTTTTGCCTTTCTGACCACATGCTGACCGTTCTGATCTTCCACTACTGCATATGCTGATCTCAATGCATCCTTGTCATGCCTGAAACAACAACCATCTGTAGAACTATTTGCTCCCTGTGGACTGCACATCCTACCTGATCTTCTCCTGTTTGTTCCACCGGTTCAGCACACACATGTGGTGTTCCTGTGGTCATGTGGTCTGTGATCCTTTGTGTGTGAATGTGATATTGGGTGCTTCTAAAATGTTGTTCAGAGAGTGTCAATTCCTGAGAGTTCACGTAAGCCACTCCACCATATGTGGTCAGTATTTGTAATGGGTGTCCCATGACTATGTGCTAGCGTGGTTTAGTTCCTTCAAATGTATGTTTGGTGCATTTGTGATGTCGCCTCTTCCATGTTGTCTAACATAACGCTTGGGTACATAAGTATTACTCTTCCTCCCCCTTTTCTCTGGAACAGAACACCGTTTGCTAGATCTTTTGTTCCAGAAACACCAAGAAAGAACGGACTACTACATATAATCTGGTGTGGCCAGCTCAGAGGCCGCAGCCAGGGTCTATTTTAGTTTACTAAAAGTAGTTTCATTCTCTGCAGCCCAGTGCAGGTCTACTTTAAGGTTCATCCTATTTTGCTGTCTGACCATGCCGTGGAGTGGATGGGTCAATCCTTTGTTATTGGGGACGTAATGTCTGCTTCAGCCAGGCAGACCTAACAATGACAACATCTTCGACCTTCATGTGCTTAGGATGAGACGCACAGCTGACCTGTGGGACTGGGAAATAATGTTTTAAGAAATCTACTTGTCTGCGGCACTCCTACAATTTTTCCGAACTTTACACCCTGTGGCTGCTATACGGCTAAGAATTACGCCTGTGGCGTCTAAACATGCATTCACCGTTTGAGCTGTTATCAGACTTTCATCCACATACTGGATGAGAGTGACGTTGCCTGACAGGGGACAGTCAGAGAGCACCTCCTTTAATACCTGATGGAAAATTCCTGGAGAGAGTGCGAACCCCTGTTGGAAACGCGTGTAACACATTTACTGGGTTTCACACGTAAATGAGAAGATGTCCACTATCAGAGTGTAGAGGCAGACCGAAAAGGGCATTGTCGAGGTCAATGCATGTAAACCAGGAGTGTGAGTGGTCCATTTTGGCCAGGGCTTTGATGGATTAGGATCAGAAACGGTTGAAGGGCTCAAAATGTTATATACAGCATTCAAATCGGTGGGCAATTTACCAACCCATCATCTGTGGTGCTCTGAGCCCACAGATGAGGTGGCTTTCAGCCAATTAAGGCCTTGGCCAAGGGATGGTCAGTCCGCTCATGACCATGACAGCAAAGTACCTGAGCGTGTTCTAGGGTGGCTTTGTCCTCCCCTCAACCATTATACCAGACTTGGGACATCTGAGTGAGAGTCTAATACGTTTGGGCTGAGGCGCGTTTTAACACTCCGCCTAATTTTTTAGTCTCATGGTTGGGATGCAATGTATGGGAAACATGGGGTACTATATCAGAAACAACGCCTCGTGAGAGGGTGTGAGCAGAGCGTCTACTACCCACCCCTCAGAGTCTACATAAATATGTAGTCTAGCGATCTGCTATTACTGTCCTGTTGGGCCTTGGTACCAGGTTTTCAGATTTCTATCTTTTTTAAAAATCACGAGAGGGGGTCAGACGGGGAGACGTAGGGCTCAAGGCTGGAGATCCAAGGTTTCCACACCAGGAAAGCTGACAGAATACCTTCATGCGCTTTGGTTTCTGGATCGAGTAATCCCCAGTACAAGTCTGCCAGTGGCTCCTCTGTTGGACGATCAAGGTACTGGGCCTCATGAGTGAGTTTATCCGCTCGGCAATGGAGTATAGTCCCATCTGGTAGAGTGACCTGTAACCCATCCGGGCTTTACAGACTGGTTGCTCCCAGCTTCACCAGCAGGTGACAATCCAAAAATCGACTGGCACTGTTGGCGAGTGCACAAAGTGGTGGTTCAGTCTGTTTGCTGACCTTAGTGTTCAAGGACTTGGTGTATGGCAGAGTCCGTGTCTCATTATTCTTGAGGATTCCAGAGGTTCCATGCCTCCTGGGATGCCAGTGTATTGCAGGCATTTGGTGAACAGGCCCGTGTCCACGCCCTCTTGGGGTTCTGCCCCTAGGTGGTCCACCTCTGGACCCATGGCATCCACAAGGCTGCCAAAGTTCGTATGGACAGCCTCTAGTCCAATGGCCAGGTTCCTCGCAGTAATAGCACAATCCAGCATCCATCAGTTCCCTGAGTGTACCGCCCCGGAAACCTTCGCCTCTCACCCCACCTCTCCCCGTCATTGTCGCCAAAATCCTGCGGGGCGAGGGCCGGATTGACAGCCGTCACCACTAAGACTGTTCATAGATGAGTTATAGGTTGTAAAATGAAACCAGGCCGGACCTGGCAGAAATGCACCAGACAAATGCGACCACTGAGCTTCCGTTGTAAGCCTAAGACATTTTATTTATATATTTAATATTATTTTGATCTTTTTACATTTTATTTTTTGTATTCATGTATTTATTCATTTTTGCTTTCTGCGTAGCCTCTGCCAGCTGCAACTCAATTACCTGTTTATTGACTTCTTCCAATTTATTGTCTTCCTTTTGACATTAAACGTTTCATCCACAATTGTTTCTCACTTTCAGGTGCATTCGTTATAGTTTGGCATTCTTGGTTTGAGTTTGTTAGTTTGAATCATATTATCATACCGAATCATAGTCCAAAGAAACATTGGTTGTTTAGTTAACACTGTGCAGACACCGGATCCTCTGTTTTTATTGAATGACACCAGCATGCACAGACACTTCTCTACACCATTTGCAGCAAATTCCAAACAAAGCGCTCTGACTGCATCTCCCTGGGAAACTCAAGGCTGCAGACCTGCAGCTGTGAGGAGAGGCTGAATCTCTAGGATGTGGGTCCAAACAGTATAACTGATTGTAATTTTCAAAAGCCCCGTCAGTGGACAGAATGAATGTAAGCATTGTCTGTCCAAACCTCAAAATCTTCTTCCCTTTTTTATTTTAATTTATTTATTTATCTTAAGTATTATTATAACTATTTGTGTGTCTGGACAAGATAGGTGTGAACTAACAGCATTTCTAAGTACAGTAAACCCTTGTTTGTCGCGGGGGTTCTGTTCCAAAAAGAACACGTGATAGGCAAAATCCGTGAAGTAGAAACCTCTATTTTTTTTTACAATCATTATAGAATTAAATACTCCATTATACATTGAAAAGAAAGAACAAACCATTTTACAGGCTTAAGCATTTGTTTCACAAATAAAAGTACTTTAGAAACGTTTTTTTCAACAAATAACTTCTGTACTGTACTGTCAAATAATAATTTGAATCATCAATGTGAACAGAAGGCTTCAAATCGCGGAGATAAGCCCCGCCCACCGCGACCCGAGTATTGGATTAAACGGGAGAAAATTTAAAATGATTATGAATAAAATACAAAGTACAGTGGGACATTTAGTGACTCAGGTGTATTTACTGCTCTTCAGACTGAACCGCTGCATCCTGACTCCGCTCTGCAGTGTTTTCTCCTTCTGAAGCCCGTGGTGCAGGTCTGTTTGTTCGGGAGAAGAACATAGTGATAGGCAGTTGTTGTCGCTCTTTTTTCTATGGGTTTTAGAGAAACTCGAAATTGCAAGATGATTTGCACGTACGTGTTGTAAAATTGGGAAGCTGTTTTACAGACGTGTACATATTAAACTGCAACTTTATTGATGCACAGGTAGAGAAGAAGCGGAGTGACTTTAGCCAATCAGAATGCAGAACACAATGCACGATGCAAATCCGTGAAGTAGCGAAACCGTGAAAAGTAAACCGTGTTATAGCAAGGGATCACTGTAGTGTGATTCCAGAAAAAGTTCACTAAAAAAAAAAAAACATCCATCTACAGAAATGACATCACTTGTATAATTAAAGATTTAGGAGCCCCTAATACTGCAACTTTCCGTTCATCCAAAATATATTTAATATTATTATTATTTTTATATTTATAATGTATGTGTATGTGTGTGCTGTACGTCCACCATCCTGTTCTATAAACAGTTCCCTGACAAACCTGCTTTGGCACACCTCCCTGTCCTAAGTGCATCTCATCTTCCTGTTTGTTCTGACCCCCCCAGAGGGAAGACGTTGCCTTTCTTCACTGCTCTGTCCTGTCAGTCGCATCAGATCCTCCTTGCTGCGTTTCACTTGCTTTTGCATACACTGGTTCCCCAATCACCTTGACCTCCAGCTGTCCCCAGAGCCCCCACTTCTCTATATCTATCTTTAGCCATGTCACCAACACAACTCCTACTAAACACAAACACAATTGACACACCCAACTCCAAGTGTTTTGTTAAAACACAGACAAAGCAAAGAATTATACAGTCCATAACTTTTAACACAATCAAAACTTTTACACAAAATCACAAAATACAAAACCCAACACATAACACTTGGGTATAACCCTTAATCAAACTAAGCCATTTCACTAAAATGAGTCTGTTAGTACGTAACCAGTATTGACTTTCATGTCTGTCTTTGTTTTTGTTTTTTTGTTTTTTTCCATATACACACAAACTCTGTCCGCTCCCCCGCTCCACCAGCAGACCTACGTGGGAACCTGCCGCTGCACATACCTCTCTGTGCAAAACCTTAATCCTCTACCCCTTTACAAAATAACGTTACAAAATATTTCTATTCTAATTTAGAATTTCTCAACAACATCAGGCTTATAAATAGGACCGTTCTTTTTTTTTTTTTTCAAACCATTTAGGATAAAAGTTGTCACCGTTGGTTCAGACATCGGCTGCTCCTCTTTTCCCAGCAGAATTTCCTCTCTGTCTGTTTCTTCCAGGTCTTTTTTATATTTTACTCTTCTTACATGTTGCGTGACCCTCACTAACGTTTTATCCAACAGATTTTCTGGAATGCTGTGGAAGTCCAAATGGAATTTCTAAAGACCAGTAATAGTTCACTTCATCATATGTTCTGCACTTTGCCACCACACCGCCAGCCGAGACCACCAATTGTAATCCTTCTAAAAACTATACCCTCACGCTTCTCTCCGGCTCTGTAAACTAACACACACACAAACATATATAATTGATTCTAATACTTATGTCATTAAATAAATGTTAAGACGCTTCTTGACAAACATCAGTGGACAATGCCAACTCCAAAAGTTGGCATTCCCACGTATCACAATTTACAAAAAAACGTTCACAGAATATTATCACGCTGTAATGAACTGCAACTTAGATATATAAGTACAGACGACTCAAAGATAATGTTGAAGTGTACAACTATCTTAACTTGCTGATATAGCGCTTTATTAGCTTGCTTTGACCTACAGAAGATTTTGTTCGACTCATGGAGCCCAGAGTGTGTGGATAGAAGACGCAACACAGGGATAAAGCAATCAATTGACTGTATTAAAGAAAGCAAAAAACAAAACAATAAGTTGAGACAGTGGAGAAATGAGTGTCCAGGGATCCACAGAGATATTTTTCAGTTTTTGGTTTTCAAAGTTCTTTTCCTTTGGGTATGGAGTCTTTTGCAAAGTTCCTTTTTCATAGGTTCTTAATTCAAGGTCTCATTGAGAGTTCGTGGGTAGCTCGCCAGGCACCATTCCTGTATGGTGCAGATCAAAAAGTTGTTCCAATAGGGATAAAAGTGGGAGTGGGAAAAAAAACCTGACCTAAACAAGGTCAAACAAATGATAGATTAGACACATACAAGACATACTATTTACAATACATTATTTACAACATATAAATGTATGTCATAATTGTAAGAAAAACAATAATCAAATAAGGTCCTAACAAAATTTGTAGAAACCTACTTTCAAATTTCAGGCCTATAAATAAATGGGTTTCAATGGGTTCCAATATTTCAAAAATAAAGTGCACTTTTAATCATATTTAGCTTCAGCATTAATCAATTCAGTTTAGCATTAATCAAAGGAGGAAAACAATGAATGAAATTAATGAATGAATTCAAAACCAAAATGGCCGACCAAGCACAAGTACAAAAAACAAGTTGAAAAGTCCTAAAATGGACAAAAATTGAAAACAATTAACTGAAATATTTCCAATTTCAACAGCAAAAAAAAAGACTAGCATGGCATTTCTCTGAGGTAGAAAGCCTTTGAAATACTAATGTACTGCTATGTGTGTGACCCGATCGCATAAACTCACCCAAGAGTAGTTAGTTCAAGGTGTGGTTGTTCAAAGAACTAGTGTAGCCCAAATGGAGATACTTATAAATTAAGATTTCATTGAGAGTTTGAGTTTAGGCTAGTATCTGAAAATCTTTGGTTCTTCTCAGGGAGGGAGGTGAAGTGCCCAAACAAAACACAAAGACAAAGATAATGGCTATGGTGCAAAAAGTGAAATTTAATATAGTTAACCCCAAAAGACATTTACAATATATACTGTTGGAAAATATAATCTGTCGCTTTGAGATTACTTTCCTTGTTGCATGTTCAATAAAGTCGAGAAGAAGAAAACCACGGGATTCGGCCGGATTAAGTTTAACAAATTTATTCCCTAACAATATTACTAAAAACAGAGTAAAAACAGATCGATCTGGGTGTCCAAAATCAAGGCCTGCAATACGCAAGAGGTTACATTCCGAATTCACATGCAGCTTGTCTGGAGACACAGGAAAATTCCTTGAGTTCAGACTTTTAAGCATGTGGTCAGAACATCCTCCCCCGGGAGCAAGATGGCCGCCGAATCTCCGCCTCTGGTCGCTGGAGATTGGCTGACAGAGGAGCCCGCCTTCTTCCTTCAGCCCATCCTTAGAATCACAGCATCTGGTCTCTGGGGGGGAACCTCACAGATAGACACGGTACGGAATCCCCATGGGTGGCAGGAACTGTCACCGCAGGAAGTCGATCCTAGAGCTTTGTTCTTCACACGGGAGCAGATGCCTGTGGCGGTTCCCAGGGATTGAGATGATTGATTTATGATCCAAGTCAGACCTACAACCAAATGGCCCCAGAAGATCAAAGACCGTTTTCTCCTGAAGGGGGTTGGAGGTTGGAGCTGCATTCCTGAAACCTCTTTACATATGCAATTATCAGGAAGTCCCTTTTAATTGAAATGACTGAAACCCACACACAGTAAACCAGAAAGAAAACCTTCAATGAAATAAAATGAAGATAAAAACCTAGGAGAAATGAGAACCACAAAAAATAAATTCCTTCAGTTTCCCTCTCTTGACCTCACGAAGTGAGGTCACACAAAAAATAAAAACACATTATCACATCATGCAATCAAAACAGCTGTGGTCTCGAGCCCTCACAATATATAAACAGAACCAATGTGCATTTCAAAGGTGTTGATGATCCGTTTATGAGTTTAGCAGCGAAAAACCTGTGGAGCTTGCATTAATGATCTTTAAGAAACATTCAGTTGGACAGGAAAAATGCATGCTAAGGCCCCGAGCCCCATCGGCGACCGTCCCTAAGGACACTCATGCTTCATTGGATCTTTGGCACATTGGCGTTTACAAAGAACAAGACATAAAATAGTAAATAAAGAAAACGCACGAGTACAAATTCAAATTATTCTAAAAAGTAAAAGATAAAGACAATAAAATAGCACTTCCTGTAAGAAAAAGGAACACCTGGAATTAAGGAGGGAATTGAGAAATGTTAAAGCAGAACAAAATTACACAGACGATGAAAAGGAAAAAGAAAATTGTCAAACATAACAGTAAGCAATTTTATAAAATGCAACAAAGTCCAAAAAAGGTCATTCCGGGCCTCGAACACTCGCGTCCTCCTTCTGCATGTCCCACAAGCTCTGGCAAGCTTGGACCTGGCCTCCTATGGACTTCTCAATAAGCCTGTTATTAGAGATGTGACACATCTGATACAACAGAACGGCTGCAAAAGGACTTGGGGTGTCCACTGCTGTGGTACTGTTCTGCCAAGATGATTCTGCTGTGGGTCTAAGTTTTTGTTAGTGTTAGGGTCCGGAAATTAAAAAATAAAAAACAATAAAACACAAAAGACAATGAGACAAGAATCAATTTACGCATGCGCAGTAAGAGAAAATATGATGGAAAAGGTCCACCACATTTCTCTTCTCAAAGGTCTGCTTCCCCTCGTGCTGTTTTATGAAGAACACAAGTGGGGAAAATGCAAATTCAAGAAAAAGAAAAAAGTTTATTATGGGCTGTTGTCTAATGACCCAGTCGTAGAACCTACTCATCCTTGCTGTGGATGAGAGAAAATCAGATGAACAGACACACAAAGCTTTAAAATTTTAAAAATGGTCAATCTGTGTTACTATTTAAACATTCTTTCTAGACAAATACATTTAAACGATAATAAAATAATGTCCTTCTTTTAATCATTAAGACCTCTTTTGTCTACCTCCCTCTCTTGGCCTGGGGCTAAGCTCCAGGACAAACACATAAAACGAATTAAATGTAAAGCAAGAACATAAAAACAATAAACAGTTTGGTGCACCGATAAGGTGAACAGGCGTCCTGTCCACGCTCCTGTAAAAGGCAGGGTCACAAGAAGAAATAATACAACTGCAACAGAAGATCTTTCATTAATTGCAGGCAGATGTCATCAACCTGTATTAGCAAAACACAAACCTCTTATAGCATAATGTTCTGTCAGAGAGACTTTAAACAGTGATCAAAAATGCAAGAAGGATTTTATGAACCCCTCTGTACTATAATGCGAACAATGGTCTGCTATTTTTATGTAATGATTCCATTAAAAGAAAACGTGTGCTAAGTCAATAGCAACAAACACCTTGTGGGGTTAAAGGTGACAGCATGCAATATGGATCAGGGACGGATAGGTTTTATAATAATGGTGACGTCATCAACTTAAATTAACATTAGCTTAAATTATATGCCATACGATCCATCAGCTTTTAAAACCGCTTTCCTAAAGTAAACTATGAAGAATACGAATATTCAATGACACTATAGTTCTACAGCCCAGACTGAGTTTCCTTCCTCCCTTCATCTGCATCAGTCACTCAGCTGCACTGAGATCTAAAAACCTGTGCTCCTGCAATGACCTGAATCACCACCGGGGGGACGATGAAGAATGAACCAACATCAACTGAACCTGTGGACCATGAAGCATCAGAGAGCGTTTTAACATCACCTCTGCATCTTCATGAGCCGTCTCCTCTCTGCTCAGTTGTTGAACGGCAAAATTAACCTGTACATTTTTATTGAGGGAGGAAAGTGAACACCTGAAAAAACACAATTTAACCAATGTGTTGTTAATGTCCTGCTTAGTCTAATCCTATGTGAGATACAGCTGTGTCTGACAGCTAGTATCATTGCATTTGTGAGTGTATGAATGCACAATAAGCCGCTCGCCCTCAGGGTTAATATATGTCAGTGTAGTTCAAATGCCACGTCTGGTCTTCTACCTGCTGAAATACTTCTTACTGTTAATCATGCTCTCTGTCATAATGGAGTGTACAGGTCAGACCATTCGGAGGCTTCAAACACAGGAGTCCAGGCTTCAAACCTGAAATTAACGAAACCACCTGGCGTTTCAGGGCCCTTTACATGTCTGCAGTGGGGGTCGGCTGTGGTGTCCGGCATGGCATCCAGTCTGCTGTCTCCTGTTTTGACAAGACTGTCCCATCCCAACAGATTCACAGGCGTGTTTGGTGAATGCACGCATGAATGTTCCACCATCTGGTCAAAAGTCAGTCGGATGGTCTTTTGCAGGTTTTGAGGAGTCATCTGTTCATTTGTCAGAGCAGGTAGAGTGTCCAGTAGACTCATCAGTGGTTACCTTTGAGCTTGAAAAAGACAATGGCTCCTGCATCAAGTGGTGTTGTCCGACTTGCCCTGTGGTCCTCGCCACGGTGGAGGAGGGCTTGGAGTGGTCATGGGTACTGTTCATTTTTCCTCCAGACCCTCTGCCTCTTGGTCTGTACATTCTGCTGTTGGGCACCTCGTTGTGGGCTGTCAGGGTTCAGAGCGCCATAGATGCCATTTCCAACTGCTGCTGGGGTCCCCTGGGTGGCCTGCTTTTCCCAGGATTTTTCCACCCGTCCTCCTGTTTTGGTCTCCGAATGGCTGAGCATGACACGTCACTACTGCTGTCTCTGAGGGCATCAAAAGTCAAAATTCATGTTAGTTTCCTTTTCTTTTTTAAAACACCTTTTATCCTGTGTGAATTATTTCAGCAAGGAAAAGAATTGTTTTTTTTCAGCTGCTCAACCTCCCCCTCTCTCCTGTCCTGTTTCTTCAAATGTGCTCTGGGGGTCAGTCACTGCTGACTCGGCTCCCTCCTGTGAAGCTAGAGAGCTGGATGGTAAACTTTTGCGTCTTTTGTCACTCACCCACAAAGCAGAGGGGGGTTTTCTGCCTAAAGTTTTATGAGATCTCGGGGGGGCTGCTCTTTTGCTTGGAAAGAGATTTAGAATGGATTAGTCATGTTCAGTCTTCACCGTCTCCAACACCGTCAGTTGATCAGTAATGAAAACCAGCAAAGGGAAAAATCCCTAAAATTTTCTTTGTCCGATATGACGGACATGGAGCAAAGTCTTTGGAAAATATATTGTCTTACATGCATTCCGACCGCTAATCATTCACTCTTAATCAAAAAATAAAGACAAATTGTTTTGACTTACCATTAAGGACTGTTGTTGCCCTACAAAAAGAATTTGGAGAAGTGCTAAAAGCAACAAAATCCCACAATTTAAGCTTTTCCTTATTTAACCAAAAACACAATTCACACCCTAAAACACAGACAATCAATACAAAGACAAGAACTTTTAACCGTTTTTGCAAAAGACATAACACAACAAATTAGGTACCTTACACAAACAAAAATAAACCATTTCACTGAAATGAATCGTTCATAACTAGCGTTTTAACATTCATGTTTCCTCTTCTCCTGTTCTACCAGAACCCGCACTTTCATACCACACTTTTCCATGCCCACAGACCCTCCATTTTACTAACAATGCCTTTTAATTTCTCCTGCTTGTCACCTTACATTTTTTGTCTCTACATTGCAACATCCTTCCAAATCCTCAAAAACCATGTTTCCCTTTCCTTTACCTCGTCCTTTTCCCCATTCTGATAACAATTTTCAAATACTATTGATTACGATTCAAACAAACAAAACCACCACTCATTCGCTTCTCATTCAAACAGCAGTGCACAAGATCAAAACAAACAGAAAAACGAACTTAAACAAATTAAAAATGTCAATAATACTTCTTCGAACAAAACTGAACTTAATCGCGGTTATTAGGACATACAAACAAATTAGAGACATGTATTCACAAGAAAACCGAAATAATTACAAAATTATTTTACCCCAAATGTATTAGACCCTGCAACCATGCACGCTGATCTCGCCGTTGCGGCAGAGGCTCCCGTCGGAGGCGCTGTGCAACATAAAAACCTTTTTCGGCAACCGAAAACCCACTGGAAGTTGTTTTTCAACGCTGTCTTACAACCGAGATCATTACCACGCTCGATAACGACGATCCCCACCATGATTTTACCGCAAATTACATCCCAAACTCTTCAAATGTTCCTCATGAAAAAGTTCAGCACGTTCCGTCATATTTGGTCGTCAGGGACGCGTCTCGCCGACCACATGGTACAAACAAAGCCAATCACAGCCACACGTCGCCATTTTGGCTAGGACTCCGTCACGCTTACCACGTGGTACGGTCAAACCCAATCAGAATCGTCGACACATTTGAAGCAACTAAAACGTCCCGTCATTGGTCCATGTGACGTAAACACACTGTGATTAAGATGGCTGCGTCCATAGAGCAGACAATACACAGGGAAACGTGGAAATACAGTTAAAACACACAGATTTCAAACACTTTTTCATTCCATTCTTTCCAAAATCGGATACATTTCATTCCATTCATCCTCATTCAAGCCATTTTCACCGCTGTTGTCAAGTCAAGTCGTCAGCGTCGTCTGTCGTCAAAAGAAAATTCACCGGTTTCCTCATATTTTCTGTCTAGTGCACCTTTCATTTTTACTGTGAATCTCTCTGTGGTTTCTCTACGCATTAAAAATAATTTGTGAAGGTTCGCTGCCTTCCTGGTTTTTCCGAAAATCCTAAAACGCGCAAAATTAGTTCCTATATTAACACTGTTTTTCGTGAACGGGTTTCTTCACAGGCTCAATAACAGACGCAAACCTAGTTAATTTTAACGTAATCCAAATATCACACGCTCCCAATTTACTATTTATTCAATTTTGACAGGTTAAACAGACACAAAACCTGCACAATTTGCTCAGCTCTAATTAATTTTCATGAATTTCCTTAGTCCAATTTGCTGTTTCAGGAGGGTGAACCACAAAACTTATATACAGGTGCGCTATGCCGTCCACATACTTCACTTCCCCACAATTTGAGTTATTCACTAAGAGAATAACGTAAACAATATGCAGAATTTACGAACAGGTTCCTGCTTTACCTTTTGTTTGTGAGGCCTCGAGGGAAGTCAAGCACGTGGGGGAAGCGTCACCGACTTTTCGCCGAAAGTCCCAGAAATCTCATAATAAACCACTATCGGTCCTCTTACCCGCGTTGCGCTTCCGCGTTTCTTCCCCACTTTTCACGTTCAGGGGTCACCAATTAATGTTGGAAAATATAATCTGTCGCTTTGAGATTACTTTCCTTGTTGCATGTTCAATAAAGTCGAGAAGAAGAAAACCACGGGATTCGGCCGGATTAAGTTTAACAAATTTATTCCCTAACAATATTACTAAAAACAGAGTAAAAACAGATCGATCTGGGTGTCCAAAATCAAGGCCTGCAATACGCAAGAGGTTACATTCCGAATTCACATGCAGCTTGTCTGGAGACACAGGAAAATTCCTTGAGTTCAGACTTTTAAGCATGTGGTCAGAACATCCTCCCCCGGGAGCAAGATGGCCGCCGAATCTCCGCCTCTGGTCGCTGGAGATTGGCTGACAGAGGAGCCCGCCTTCTTCCTTCAGCCCATCCTTAGAATCACAGCATCTGGTCTCTGGGGGGGAACCTCACAGATAGACACGGTACGGAATCCCCATGGGTGGCAGGAACTGTCACCGCAGGAAGTCGATCCTAGAGCTTTGTTCTTCACACGGGAGCAGATGCCTGTGGCGGTTCCCAGGGATTGAGATGATTGATTTATGATCCAAGTCAGACCTACAACCAAATGGCCCCAGAAGATCAAAGACCGTTTTCTCCCGAAGGGGGTTGGAGGTTGGAGCTGCATTCCTGAAACCTCTTTACATATGCAATTATCAGGAAGTCCCTTTTAATTGAAATGACTGAAACCCACACACAGTAAACCAGAAAGAAAACCTTCAATGAAATAAAATGAAGATAAAAACCTAGGAGAAATGAGAACCACAAAAAATAAATTCCTTCAATACACAAGCTGTTCACAATGTTTTAAAGATAAACAGTTCATGAGTTCCAAAACAGCTGAATTTAATCCGGGTTTTATTGTCCAGGAAGAACAGAATAGATGCACTGTGGCTTTGGTAAAGGCAAGGTGAGGTGTTAAATGGGGAGAGGACAGTGCTGCTGCGCCTCTTACCACGCAGGTTCCAGGCGATTCCAGGCAGCTCACCATCAAAAGGAAGGAATCAACATAGAAATGGAGATGGAACCTGGCCAGATCCCTCTTAAATCGAACAAATCCCGGTAACACGATATTTGTAGCAGTAGCTCCAACTAGCTTCCTGCGACAGTCTGTACTGCGCCATTTTTAAAGAGGCACGAAAAGTCACGTGGAAATTATCGGAACCGCGCAAGTCTCGCGATAGCTCGTAAGCAGCCGGACAGAACGGAGAGAGGGAGGGCAGGAGAACAGAAAACGGCTGAAAATCACCCGGGTTACACCCTCCCCCTTTAGATAATGCGCGTCCCGTTGCAAGAGTTATCAACATTTGGCCCTGCTGCGGCTGCTTTCCCCGCAGGCGGACATTACGAACAAGGACACGATCTCCAATGTCCAGGCTTGATGGAGTTATCTTCTTGTCAAAGTGGGCTTTGTTCTATGCTGCAGACTTGAGGGCGTGTTTGGAGGCGAGTTTGTAGCTCTCTTCTAGAAGTGAGCGAATATTCTTAACACCGTCAGAATGAGACATGGATCTTGGTTCCCGGACTGGTAGACCAAAGGCTAAGTCAACAGGGAGACGAGGGCAACGACCAAAAAGCAGTTCATATGGCGTAAACCCTGTGACCTCGTTTTTCGTGCAGTTGTATGCATGAACCAAGGGCTTCACATGTGTTTCCACTGTGACTTCTGTTTATTCTCTAGGGTTCCAAGCATCCCCAGCAGTGTGCGATTAAAACGCTCAACTGGATTTCCCCGTGGATGGTACGGAGTAGTCCTGCTTTTCTTGATGCCGGCAACCTCACACAGCTCTTTGATGAGTTTTGACTCGAAGTCTGGGCCCTGGTCTGAGTAGATGCGCTCTTGAATACCATAATGCACCATGAACTCATTCCAGAGGCACTTGGCAACAGTCCCGGCTTTCTGGTTGGCAGTAGGAATGGCAACTGCAAATTTTGTAAAATGGTCTGTGAGAACCAAAATGTCCTTTGTGTTGCTACTGTCTGGTTCAAGGGTGAGAAAATCTATACACAAGATTTCAAGTGGACGACTTGTCCTTATGTTATCAAGCGGAGCAGCCTTCTCCACCAGTGTCTTCCTTCTCACACATCAGCCAGATGTTTTGATGGTATTCTCCACGTCAACTGCCATCTTCGGCCAGAAGAATTGCTGGCGGACCAGATCCAGAGTCCTCTCAATCCCCATGTGCCCCATGTCGTGGTTTAAACTCTTTAATACAGTGGGACGCAGGTCAGGTGGCAGAACTAGCTGCAGAAGAACCTTCTCATCATCCTGTCTCCTCCGATACAGAACCCCATCGACCAGCTCTAGCCTGTTCCACTCTCGCAGCAGCAGGGGAATCTCTGGCAGTTCATCACGAGCTGTAAGTGGAATTTTCTCACCGGTCTCGAGCTGGTCTATGATCTCTCGAATGGCAGGGTCTGCTCTTTGATGTTCTTTGAGATCGGTGTGAGACAGAGATGGTATTACTGGCAGGCCTTGGGACTCCTCTGTGAAGATGTCAGAGATGCTGTCAACAGTCGCAGACAGAGACTCAACCAGGGTCACAGTACCTTGACTAGGATTCTGATCTTGTGCTCTAACTAGGCAGCTCTCGGAGATGGCATCCACAACCTCTGGCTAGATCTCCTCTGCATCACCAGGCGCAGATGGCTGCTGAGTCAACTGGCGAAGCAGGTCCCACTCCTGGCAGGAGTGGTCTTCAGGAGGATCTCCATGAGCGCGTCTTGACAGAGCGTCGGCATCTAGATTCTGTTTTCCAGCACGAAATTGCAGCGTGAATGAATATGTCGATAGCGCCGCCAACCACCGTTGACTTGTGGCATCCAGCTTGGCTGTCGTGAGAACGTAGGTTAGAGGGTTGTTGTCAGTTACAACTGTGAAAGTGGCTCCATATAGATAGTCGTGGAACTTTTCGACGACACTCCACTTCAGGGCCAAAAACTCCAGTTTAGGGGCCGGTGACAATCAGTGACAATCCTCGACTGGCGTAAGCGATGACCCGCAGCTTCCCCTCCTGCTCCTGGTACAGCACTGTTCCCAATCCAGTAGTGCTCGCATCTGTATGTAGGATGTACGGCAGCTTTGGGTCCGCAAAACCTAGAACAGGGGCAGATGTTAGTTTAATGATTACTGTCTCAAATGCTCTCTGCTGTTCATTGGTCCACTTTTCACCAAAGGATTGCTTAGGGTCCAAGTATTTCCCTCCTGGTTTTTTCATCTTGGGGGAATGGCGAGTAGGTGCATAGCCACGTGTCAGTTCATTTAATGGCTTCACAATTTTTGCATAGTCCTTAACAAACCGTCGATGGTATCCAGCGAAACCCAGAAAAGATCGCAACTCCTTCAAGTTGCGGGAGACTGGCCAGGATTTTAGAGATTTTATCTTTTCTAGATCTGTGTGGACACCATCTTCGGACACAATGTGCCCCAAATAACGGACAGATGATTGGAAAAACTTGCACTTGTCTGGCAATAGTTTTAATCCGAAATCCTCAAGGCGAGACAACACATGGAGAAGACGGGTTTCATGTTCCTCGAAGGTTGCAGAAAAACAATGATGTCGTCCAGGAAGACGAGAACCTCCTTAAGGTGCAAATCACCCATGCAACGCTCCTTAATTCGCTGGAACGTGCTCGGAGCATTCGTGACTCCCTGCGGCATCTGGTTCCACTCCCAAAAACCAAGAGGTGTGATGAAAGCGGTTTTGGCTTTATCCTCTTCGGCCATCTCGATCTGGTAGTAACCGGATTTCAAGTCAAGGACAGAGAACCACTTGGATCCCGTCAGTGCAGAGAATGATTTTTATATGTTTGGCAAAGCATATGCATCTTTCACAGTCTGTAGATTGAGCTTTCTGTAATCGACGCATAGCCTCACCTCACCATTTTTTTTCCTCGCCACCACAATCGGGGACAAAAATGGTGACTCAGACTCTCTAATCACCCCTGCCTCGAGCAAGTCCCGGAGATGTCTGCGGACCGCTTCTAAATCTTTGGGGTGTATCGGTCTCGCTCTATGTTTGAAAAGAGTCTGATCATTGAGCTTGATGTGATGTTTCACCCGATCTGTGCAGCCAAAGTCCATGTCATGGTGGGAGAATACATTGGGCATGTTGCTGAGGTTTGTAGTTATGCCCTCCTTCCACTGTGGTGGAATGGGTGAGTCTCCAAAATTAAACTGCAACGGGTTCTTGTGATTTGGATCTGAGGTGGTAACCTGTTGTGATAAGATAGTTGGTGAAACTCCAATGCCAGCAATGATGGTTAATGGTGGAATAAACACATCTTGCTCTGACTGGTTCTGTATGAAGACAGGCACTTTGTACAGTGGATGGTGTTGGAGAGTGATTAGGCAGCTCTGGACACACAGGCCTCCAGGTAACGTTGAGGCTGGATGTTCGACGATGGCCAGCTGGTCTGGTGGACGGACGTCGAATCTAGCAGAACCGTCTAGGACAGTTATCTGACCAGCTGGAACCAGGACTGGAGTTTGGCTCAACAGGTGCACAGATCCGGCGCTGCCCATGTTACTCTGCTGATGTCTTAATTGCAGGAGCTTTAGGACTGCGCGATACCCCTGTGCAATGGGCTGGAAGGTGGAGTAACAGCTGCCAAGATGCTGTTCATAGAGAGGCTCGAGGGTGTTCATCCCGATAAGCACAGGAGATGAGGACTCAGAACGAGCATCCGGAACAACAAGAGCAAGCGTTGGCACATCCATTTCCACTCCTGGGAAGTCCTTAGGAAAAGTGATGTCCAGTTCCACATAACCTAAATATGGCACTGACTGTCCTGCTGCACCTTCAACCTGGAGGTTGAAAGTGCTGTGTAGTGGCTTCACAGGCTGGTGGCTCAGATATTGATTATAGAATGACACTGGAATTGTCGTCACCTGCGAGCCGGTGTCAAGGAGGCAGTTGCATAAATGTTCATCAGTCTCCACCACAGCAGCATTTTGAACCATTAAGGCCCTTTGGTAGTCTGGTGGGCGTGGTGGTCTTTGATTCAGCTTCACTCATCTCCGCACACTTCACAGTCTCTTTCTCTTTGGGACAAGTTTGTTCCATATTGGTTCCCATTTGCCCCTCAATAGGAACCCCGACTAGTTTAACTGACTGTTTGTGAACGTGGGTTGTTGTTTCTGGCAAACTGTTTCTTTTTGCGGGCAACCAGAGCACTATTTGGTTCATTTTGGCACTGGGGACGAATGTGACCATCTTCACCACACCTAAAACAGAACCCAGGTTTGCGTTGGGCAGGTGTGGACTTCCGGGATGCAGGCTGTTTGCAGTATTCTGCTTTGGAACAGGAGTTGGTTGGAGGCTGGCCTTTGTTAGCCGTTAACAATGCCAGTTGTTGCTGTACTTCAGCAAGTTGTTCTGCCAGCTGCTGGGTTATGCTGGTTAGTGCAGCAACTGCTCCTCCCTCACAACCAGTCTCAACCTGAGCCAACTGCACATGGGTGGTTGCTTTCTGTCTGACGGCCCCGAGGTGATGTTTCATTCTTTGGATCTTTGTCGCCTCCCGATCCTCTTCAGTCCGAAGAAGCAGCAACAGTTCATTGAATGTTGATGGGTTCAACTTCCTTTGCTTCAGTTGGAGTTCAGAAATTAAGGAGCTGTCCCAGCACCCCCGGCAGAATTGATTTATAAAGTGTTTGTTGGCATCAATGTCCTTAACTCCACCCCTTTTTGCAGTTGCATTCAGTGCCACTTGGAGTATATGCAGATTGGAGGATGGCTTTTCTCCATTGTTTTGGAAAGCGTCCATAAATTTGGCAAAAAGTTCATCACCACCTTGTACAGTGCCACAAGCAGAGTCGAGAGTGTCCAGATAAACTAAAGGCAAGGCATCTGTGCACATCAGCTGCTGGTGGCAGGAGGCTGTCGACAATCTTCAGAGAACGCTGGAGATCTGAGATTGACGGGTCCCGCAGCATTAAGTCCACTCCTGACCGTCAGGTATCATAATCTGCCTCATGCGCTGGTCTCTGCAGTCGTCCTGAAAACACTTTCAGTTTCTATGGGAAAAAATTTGCCTCGCTCTTCACTATGTGCTCCACCACATAGCGCTGGACTTCAGGTGGGTTGAAATCTGGGGTGGTGGTAGACGCTCTCTCACCGTGGACAATTCAGAAATTAGGCATGTTTCCGTTTTATCAGAAGAACTAAATGTATACGGTAGACTGTGCCGTAAATCAACTATTTTGTACCGCTGTTAAATTCAATAATAAGCGACCCTTCAAATTCTGAACACGATTCCGATATCATTTCAGTTCTGTCAACACGTCCATATTGTTCCAAAAAGTCGATAAATTCTTCAGCACCTATTGTTTCAGTGACTGATATGCCTTCAACTATTACACTGTTTGGTATTTTAATTCCCAAGTTCATAAACACATCCATGATGACACAATAATGTTGCAGAGGAAAATAAATTCAAATTACCGCACAGTGTGGGTTAAGACACTTCCTACTCCCTCCTAGCTAGCTCGCCACTTTTTATATGTATGTAGATACTTATAAATTAAGATTTCATTGAGAGTTTGAGTTTAGGCTAGTATCTGAAGATCTTTGGTTCTTCTCAGGGAGGGAGGTGAAGGGCCCAAACAAAACACAAAGACAAAGATAATGGCTATGGTGCAAAAAGTGAAATTTTATATAGTTAACCCCAAAAGACATTTACAATATATACACAAGCTGTTCACAATGTTTTAAAGATAAACAGTTCATGAGTTCCAAAACAGCTGATCGGCGAAAATCCAGAATTTAATCCGGGTTTTATTGTCCAGGAAGAACAGAACAGGTGCACTGTGCCTTTGGTAAAGGCAAGGTGAGGTATTAAATGGGGAGAGGACAGTGCTGCTGCGCCTCTTACCACACAGGTTCCAGGCGATTCCAGGCAGCTCACCATCAAAAGGAAGGAATCAACATAGAAACGGAGATGGAACCTGGCCAGATCCCTCTTAAATCGAACAGTAGCTCCAACTAGCTTCCAGCGACAGTCTGTACTGCGCCATTTTTAAAGAGGCACGAAAAGTCACGTGGGAATTACCGGAACCGCGCAAGTCTCGCGATAGCTCGTAAGCAGCCGGACAGAACGGAAAGAGGGAGGGCAGGAGAACAGAAAATGGCTGAAAATCACCCGGGTTACACTAGTCCGGTAAGATGTTACAGAGTTTTGTTTAAAGTTTAGATAGCAGACGGCTATAGGAGATGCAGCCAGCCACAGCAGATCAGCAACAGCCAGAGCATGGATGACAGGAAGTGGCTATGTGACCCGGATGTTAATAAAGGGAACTGGCCCCACCAAAATGAGAGCGCCCAGGTGTTCCAAATCTGGTAATGCAAGTGGGGCACTGATCCGGGTTACACTGAACTGACTTAAATTTTTGAATTGATTAGTAGAACTTAGATTATAGAGTTATTACAACTTGAAAGATTGTGTTAAGTCAAAAACCTTAAGTTGGATTTATTACAGTGGACATGGGGGCAGCAGAGACATGAATCCAGCTTTTGGCTCCAAGACAGTCTAGACACTTCAGTGACTCTGTAGACATGGACAGAGAGGTGTTGATATGATCCATTGGTTTGCTGTTCTCCATCTGAACTGTGAACTAGAACATTCTAGCTGTGACATGACTCTAGTTAGTTTGGTTTCAACCTACCAGTACAGACAGAATGGAGCTGATTGCTGCTGATTCTCCACAGACTGGACCAGCAGAGCTCAGAGACTCCCAGTGGTCCGTCTGTCCAGCAGCATCAAACACAGCTGGACTCCATCTTTCTGGTCTGTACATGAACAAAAACTACTTTCCCATCATTCTGTCCACAGTCGTCTCCATGCTGCACTTTGCAGACCAGTGGATTGTCAGAGTGTCCAACATGGAGCTGATGTTTGGCTCCATGACTTCACTCTGATTGGCTCATTCATCTGGAATTCTGTTGCAGCTGCTGGAGGACAACATTGTCACTTTTGTCAAGAAGGAGCTGAAGAAGATCCAGAAGCTTCTGAGTCACAGGGAGGAAGAGGAGGAGCTGGAGGCTGAAGATGAAGAGCAGAGGAGCAGCAGAGAGTCAGTGATGAAGATCACAGTGAACTTCCTGAGGAGAATGAAGCAGGAGGAGCTGGCTGATGAACTGCAGAGCAGTAAGAGGATTTCTCTGACGGTTTCAGCTGCTGAGAAATGAAGATTTCCTGATGTCTCAACAGGGATTCAAACCCTCATCATTCAGGGCTGCAGAGACTTGATTTACTGTTTGTTGTCTTCATTCAGGATCTGCTGCTGCAGTTTGTCGACATGAAGTCCAATCTGGTCTGAAGAAGAAGTTCCAGTGTGTGTTTGAGGGGATGGCTAAAGCAGGAAGCCCAACCCTTCTGAATGAGATCTACACAGAGCTCTTCATCACAGAGGGAGGAAGAGGAGAGCTGAATGAAGAACATGAGGTCAGACAGATTGAAGCAGCATCCAGGAAAGCAGACAGAGCAGAAACAAGCATCAGACAAGAAGAGCTCTTCCAACTCCCAGCTGGAAGACCAGAACCAATCAGAACCGTGATGACTAAGGGAGTGGCTGGCATCGGGAAAACAGTCTTAACACAGAAGTTCACTCTGGACTGGGCTGAAGGCAAAGCCCACCAGAACCTCCACTTCACATTTCCATTCACTTTCAGAGAGCTGAATGTGCTGAAAGAGGAGAAGTTCAGCTTGGTGGAACTTGTTCATCACTTCTTCCCTGAAACCAAACAAGCAGGAATCTGCAGCTTTGAAGACTTCCAGGTCCTCTTCATCTTTGATGGTCTGGATGAGAGGCGACTTCCTCTGGACTTCCACAAGACTCAGATCCTGAAGGACCCTAGAAAGTCCACCTCAGTGGCTGATCTGCTGACAAACCTCATCAGGGGGAACCTGCTTCCCTCTGCTCTCCTCTGGATAACCACACGACCTGCAGCAGCCAATCAGATCCCTGCTGAGTGTGTTGACATGGTGACAGAGGTCAGAGGGTTCAATGATCCACAGAAGGAGGAGTACTTCAGGAAGAGGTTCAGAGATGAAGAGCAGGCCAGCAGGATCATCTCCCACATCCAGAGATCCAGAAGCCTCCACATCATGTGCCACATCCCAGTCTTCTGCTGGATCACTGCTACAGTTCTGGAGGATCTGCTGAAGAGCAGAGGAAGAGGAGAGCTGCCCAAGAGCCTGACTGAGATGTACATCCACTTCCTGGTGGTTCAGGCCAAAGTCCAGAAGGTCAAGTATGATGGAGGAGCTGAGACAGATCCTCACTGGAGTCCAGAGAGCAGGAAGATGATGGAGTCTCTGGGAAAACTGGCTTTTGAGCAGCTGCAGAAAGGAAACCTGATCTTCTATGAATCCGACCTGACAGAGTGTGGCATCGATATCAGAGCAGCCTCAGTGTACTCAGGAGTGTTCACACAGGTCTTTAGAGAGGAGAGAGGCCTGTACCAGGACAAGGTCTTCTGCTTCATCCATCTGAGTGTTCAGGAGTTTCTGGCTGCTCTTCATGTCCACCTGACCTTCATCACCTCCAAACTCAACCTGATGAAGGGAAAACAGAAAAAGTCTTGGTTTTCTTGTCTTTCTAAAACCAGTCCAGTCCAGTTCTACCAGAGTGCTGTGAAGAAGGCCTTACAGAGTCCAAACGGACACCTGGACTTGTTCCTCCGCTTCCTCCTGGGTCTTTCACTGCAGACCAATCAGAGTCTCCTACGAGGTCTGCTGACTCAGACAGGAAGTAGCTCACAGACCAATCAGGAAACAGTCCAGTTCATCAAGAAGAAGATCAATGAGGATCTGTCTGCAGAGAGAAGCATCAACCTGTTCCACTGTCTGAATGAACTGAATGATGGATCTCTATTGCAGGAGATCCAACAGTTCCTGAAGTCAGGATGGCTCTCCACAGAAAAGCTGTCTCGTCTTCGTAGGTCAGAATATCTCTCCACGTATAAACTGTCTCCTGCTCAGTGGTCTGCTCTGGTCTTCATCTTACTGTCATCAGGAGAAGATCTGGAAGAGTTTAACCTGCAGAAATACTGTGGTTCAGAGGAGGCTCTTCTGAGGCTGCTGCCAGTGGTCAAAGCCTCCAACAAAGCTCTGTAAGAACTCTCATGAAAATCACCTTCAGTGAACAAATGAATCTGATGGAAACATGAAAGATTCAATAACTGCTGTCTGTCTTTGTTTTCTGCAGACTGATAGGCTGTAATCTGTCAGAGAGAAGCTGTGCAGCTCTGTCCTCAGTTCTCAGCTCTCAGTCCTCCAGACTCAGACTTCTGGACCTGAGTCTGAACAACAACCTGCAGGATTCAGGAGTGAAGCTACTGTCAGCCGGACTGGAGAGTCCAGACTGTAAACTGGAGACTCTCAGGTCAGCTTTCATTCAAATGTTGATTCTCTACAGTCTTTTTCAACCAGTGTGCCGTGAGAGATGATCAGATGTGCTGCTGGAAATGACTAATTTTTACTGATCTAAAACATTTACCATTTCCAGAATATCAGCTCCATGTTCATCAAATAGGTCCATGTTTCACTCTGACGCTTTTGTGGAGCTCTTTGTAGTAGAAATACACCGGATCTCTCAGCATCTTCCATGTCTTTCATAAGGAGGGCGAGAAAAACTTTTGACGGTAGCTCCTCCCACACGGTGGTAGCGTCAGATTTAGAAACACACTTTTGGACGAACGTCCAGCAGCCACTTTGATAGGTGGAGATGAATCTGACGCGGGTTAAAAAAAAGTGGAGGACATGAATGAAGTGGGAGAAAAGAGAAGGAGGGGGGGGGGGGACCACGGCACACGTCTTTGAAGAACTGGGACTAATGATCCATATGGATCACGGATCATCCGTGCTCCCCAAGTAGTTTCCCGCGGGATCCGGTGTCAGAGCGCGTAAACGTGATCAAAAAGTACAGTTGCTTTACAAAAACATAAATCACCGTTTAGAAAGAATGTCATTTTGTTTGGTTTGGTGAGGTTTACATGAAAGTGCATTTAACAACCTGGAGGGAGAAACGGCTATCTGGACACATTTTCAACTCATTTAGTTGAACATTATTATTAAATAAGCAGCATCAATTGTTTTGTGGCTCAATTATTCCAAAAAATGCTGGTGAGATCATGGAGGGACTGTACATCAATACAGACCACAGAGATTCTCTTTTTAGTTTTGGTTGCTGGTGTGCCGCAGGATTTTTGTCAAGGTAAAAGTGAACCTTGGCTGAAAAAAGGTGGAAAACCACTGATCTACAAGAAGTTGAGTCTGGTTTTCTGTGATTTAGGAGAAAGTGTCAGATAGACGTCACTGATGAAGAAACAGCAGTAGATAGAAGAAAAACATCAGTTCAATTCAAAACCCCAGCTGGGTCTCATCTCATGACCTTTTTTCTGGCATGTTTTTCCACACCAGACTAAACAGGAGAACCTAAATCCATCCAGGGGTTGATATCCGGGAGAAGTTCATGTTCTGTGTTCTTGAAAGAAATCAGGAATCCATCCCAGAAGTGCAGATTTCAATGGACAAACAGTTGCAGCAGATTTCTGAGCCACAGAGCAGCAGCTCCTCATGCAGAAATATGAAGAGGTCAACCTGCAGCAGACTGACAGGTCTTTCCCACAGACCTGGTTCTGGTTCTTCTTCAGAACCCAGCCTGGATCAGAACCAGCTCTTTCATTAGACTGGTTTCGGGTTCTTGTTCCTGGTGCTTAAACAGACACTAAATCTTTGCTGGATTAGAGTGAAGAACCTCTGCAGGTAGTTTATGGATGAGGCTGGGGGCGGGGCTACCTGGCCAGAGAAAGGTTGAAACCAGGGGTCAGCAACGTTTGTGACATGAAGTGTCAGTTTGACATTTTCTCCAGAACAGCTGTGGCGTCACCAACAAAAATGTGAACTCTGATACATGGTGCTTGTATTGCATGTAAAATTATGTTTGATCATTATAGTTATATTATATACAGTTATATACATTTTCCACAATTGGACAGCATCATTCTTTTTTTATTGGAGTGGTGATCAGTCTTAGTATTCATTTTTAAACTTGTTGACATTTGTCAGAACAGACAAAGTCTGGGTTTAACCTGTTCCACCATGTCTCTGTCTTTCTATGGCAAGTAAAAGGTATCAGAAATCACCAGGACAAGTGGCGTAAAAAAACTGGTTTTTAAGAACATTTTAAAAGTAGAAAATAATTTACATCCGTCTTGTGTTGTCCTAAGACGGATGTAAAAAGCGGCGTTTTATCACGTTCAAACCACACGTCAAGAACGGAGATCTGATGTGTCACATATGGGCATCAAAAAAGCTGTAATGTTAATGAATCCATAGTTGTCTGCTATGGTCTAGTGATTAAAAAGCTGTACTTTATGTTTTTATCATGTGGAAATTATGAGTTTGATTCCACAGGATACACAAATGTTTGTTATTTTTTCTTTTGCTGACTTTTAGTGACATAATTATATTTATTTGTAGACACTAAACCCCACCCTGCCTCTGGTGGAGGGGGGGTGCCAGTGTTGAGCAGCAGAGCCACCTTCAGTTTCTGAATGGGAAAGTGACTGGAAAGAGCTTTGTTAATGTTTTTGGGTCAAAGTCATAAAGGAAATTGCTAAACAGCCCCCCCCCCCCCATGTATAATGCACTTTCATTTCGAGGTCTTCATGATTTTTCCTCCAAAATCTCTCCTGAAAATGTCATCTGTCAGTGTCTCATCAGGGCGGGTCCCACCTGACTGAATGGACCAAGTTCCTGGACCTCCAGCTGCATCACTGCTCCTGAACACACTTTTCTGTCTCATTGCAGGTTGAAGGACTGCAGTTTGTCAGGGATCAGCTGTAAAGTTCTGATCTCAGCTCTGAAGTAAAACCCGTCCAATCTGACAGAACTGGACCTGAGCGGGAACCAGAACCTGCAGGATTCTGGAGTTCTTCATCTGTGTGGTTTTCTGGAGAGTCCAGACTGCAGACTGCAGACTCTGAGGTCAGACTCCATGTTTCAGTTGTGTTCACATCAATATGATGAGTCCAGATGACTGACTGATGACATGACTACAGAGTGATGACTTGTCAGCGTATTCATACTAAAATCAATTATTTGTGAGAAATTCCATCTTTAAAAGTTTTTATATAGGTTTTTACATTTTAAGAGATATGACTCATAATAAAGGTGCTCAAATAAAGGTTCACTCTTACCTCTCTGGTCGCACCCAATTTATTCAATTAAAACAGTTCACTTCCCATACAGTTCCTGTCACTACAGGTGTTCCCCAGGGCTCCGTCCTGGGACCCCTGCTATTTATCATGTAGCTTCTCCCTCTTGGTCAAATCTTCCTTAAATACAAGATTAACTTCCATTGTTATGCAGATGATACTCAGCTCTACATCTCCACCAAGCCAAATTCCTCTCTACCTCCCACTTCCCTCACTGACTGCCTTCTTGCAATAAAGTCCTGGTTCACTACTAATTTCTTAAAACTAAACAATGATAAAACTGAACTTCTCCTGATCGGCACCAAATCCGTTATAAACAGTCCAGAACTTCTCAATTCCCTTTGAAACCTCCTCCATTTCCCCCTCCCCTCAGGTTAAGAGTCTGGGTGTCATCTTCGACAGCACCCTCTCCTTTTATAGATTATACCCAGCAACAATCTCTCTCCACTCTGGCGCATATTCTGTCGCCTCCCCTTTTATTATGTTTGTTGGGTTTTCCCTAAGCTACACATGCGCTGAGCTCCAAGGAGGGGAAACAGATCAAACACAGCTGCAGCGCTATCAGAAACATTAATTGGCATATAAAAAATAAGAGTAAAAATCACACATATGAGATCTAATTAAAAGCTGAGTTAAATAGATGAGTCTTTAGTTTCTTTTTAAAAACCTCAACAGTGGATGAGGCCTTCACATCCTCAGGCTGTTCCACAGACGAGGTCCGTATTGTCTGAGCGAGGCCTTTTTTTTTGCATGTTTACAGAAGTGTGTGTGGACACACACACACTTCTGCAAACATGATTATAGCAGCTATATAGGTAGGTAATGCATAAAATATGCAAATATAAGATAACTTCTATACATTAGTCCAACACTCCTTCCCCTAGTTCCATTATCGGATACAGATCAGTTTTGAAAAAAGTTTCTCGCAAGGAATGTGTCAGAAGTCAGAGTGCAGGTGTAGAGACAGCAGCTTCAGGCTGAAGCTCATTTTAGCAGTTGTAATCACAGATTGGAGGTTGAAACACTAAATGAACACATGTTAATTGGAATTTGCCAGTTCATAGCAAAAGCTTTTGTACACACAGATACAGATTTTTGGTGCACAAGTTCTCACATCAAATCTACTAACTCGTCCTTTAGACACATTATTATCTTCAGCATTTTCATTTAACTCAATATGTTTTAATCAATGTAAAAATAAATTGCTAACCCCCTCCCCCATGCATAATGCATTTTCATTTCCAGGTGGTCATGATTTTTTATCCAAAATCTCTCCTGAAAATGTCATCTGTCAGTGTCTCATCAGAGCGGGTCCCACCTGACTGAATGGACCAAGTTCCTGGACCTCCAGCTGCATCACTGCTCCTGAACACACTTTTCTGTCTCATTGCAGGTTGAAGGACTGCAGTTTGTCAGAGATCAGCTGTACAGTTCTGGTCTCAGCTCTGAAGAAAAACCCATCCAATCTGACAGAACTGGACCTGAGCATAAACAAATTGCAGGATCCAGGAGTTCTTCATCTGTGTGGTTTTCTGGAGAGTCCAGACTGCCGACTGCAGAATCTGAGGTCAGATTCCATGTTTCAGTTGTGTTCACATCAATATGATGAGTCCAGATGACTGACTGATGACATGACTACAGAGTGATGACTGACCCCCCCATTCCCACCTTACCGTATGCTGCTGCTGAGACTCTGAGGTTCCTTTTTAGCTAAACGCTCTACCTCCAACCGTACTTTTACTAATTCTAGGAACCACAAGCAGTCCTGCATTAAGTGAGTGAAGTGTTCTGATTGGATGGTAAGGCACTATGAGGTCTTTGATATAGGATGGGGTCATACCATGTAAGGCCTTATAGGTTAACAGGAGGATCTTGAACTTGATTCTAGAATCAACTGGGACTGACATAGCTGTGAGTAATCAGGAGATGTCCCCTCAGTGCCCTACCCGCCAATTTTAACTGCACCCTCTTAGTGCACACACCATTTACTCCTCAAAATATACATTCAAACAAACACACACAGACACACAGACACACACCCTCACTAACACACACGCACACAGTCATGTCGCAAGGAAGGCTGGACCTTGGACCATCTGTCCCCTACCCCATCCCTGGTGGGGCGTGCGGGGCCCTTGGCGGCGGCGGCCGTGTCCCCTGCGTGCCGGTTTCCTGGGCCCGGCGGTGCTCTCCCCACGCAGGGAGAGGGATCCCTGAGCTTTCTGGCAAGCCCAGAAACCGGGGATCATATTACACCTGAGCCGGAGATGTCTGTGTCCCTGCGGGGTGGGTTCTGGTCCTTGCCACCGGGTGCTGGGCCTCGCCAATTTCCATCTGTGGCAGAGCTTGGTCGGGCCTTGTCTACAACAACCCTTGTGGGCCCCCCTTCTCTCTGGGGTGCCCCTCTCCTGGGCGGCGGCGGCTGCCCCCTGTCTTGCACCTCCCTGGACCATCTGTGGCCCTGGTGGGTGGCTGCCTGGAGCGCGGAGCGGGTCTCCCTTGGGGGGTCCTGGCTCGTACCTGGGGTTGGGGCGGGGGGATGCCGAGAACTCCTGGGTGGTGATGGGGTGCTCATCTGGGGCTGTGGGTGCCCTTCTCGGGTGGGGCCCTGCGTTGGGCTCTTCCGGCGCGGCAGGGGGGCTGCTCTCCTGGTTGGGCTGGGGCGCTCTCTTTCCCCCCATACCTCCCTGCTCTCTGGCTCTGGGGGCCTCGCGGCGGTCCTGCTGGCCCTGGCCTGGGTGGCGGGCGTGGGCGCCAGGGGGCGGTTGTTCTCTGCCTGCTTGCTGCCATGTGGCGTTGGGGGCTTCTGGCTGCCGCGGCTGCTGTGTCGGGGGTCTGGGTGTGGGGGTGGCTGGTTGCTCCCCCTCCTGCTTTCCACATTCCATGATCCATTTTAGAAGAACATAAACACTTAACTGAGCACAGGTGTTAGCTCACCTTTGCACTAACAAATTGCGTGAATGAATGAAATATCTCACACTAGTTGGCTTGTAGGCTTGTAGGTAATCTAGCCACAGGGGTTGCAAGCCAGTTACTTCTGTGCCGGTCCCAAGCCCGGATAAATAGAGAGGGTTGCGTCAGGAAGGGCATCCGGCGTAAAAATTGCCAAAATAACCATGCGAATCATCCACAACACTTTAGACATACCGGATCGGTCGAGGCCCGGGTCAACAACGACCGCCACCGATGCTGTTAACCTACAGGGTGTCGGTGGAAATTTGACTACTGTTGGTCGAAGAAAGAGGGGAGGCAGAAGGGTCCGTGGCCAGAGAGAGAAGGGAAAAGGCAGGAACATAGGTTTGAGAATAGGGACTCTTAACGTTGGCACAATGACAGGGAAAGGCAGAGAGCTGGCAGACATGATGGAGAGAAAGAAGGTAGATGTACTGTGTGTGCAGGAGACAAGGTGGAAGGGCAGCAAGGCACGTAGTATTGGAGGAGGATACAAACTGTTCTATCATGGTGTTGATAGGAAGAGAAACGGGGTAGGAGTGATTCTGAAGGGGGAGTTTGTAAACAGTGTTCTAGAGGTGAAAAGAGTCTCAGACAGGATGATGAGCTTAAAGTTAGAAATTGAAGGGGTGATGGTGAATGTAGTCAGTGGGTATGCGCCACAGGTTGGTTGTGAGTTAGAAGTGAAGGAGAGATTCTGGAGTGAGTTGGATGAGGTCATCGAGAGTATCCCCAGAGGAGAGAGAGTTGTATTGGAGCAGACTTTAATGGGCATGTTGGTGAGGGCAACAGAGGTGATGAGGAGGTGATGGGCAGGTTTGGTGTGAAGGAAAGGAATCTGGAGGGACAGATGGTGGTGGACTTTGCAAAGAGGATGGAAATGGCTGTAGTCAACACTTACTTCCAGAAGAGAGAGGAACATAGGGTGACATACAGAAGTGGAGGTAGGAGTACCCAGGTGGACTACATCCTGTGTAGACGAGGTCATTTGAGAGAGGTTAATGACTGCAAAGTGGTGGTAGGAGAGAGTGTAGCCAGACAGCACCGCATGGTGGTGTGTAAGATGACTCTGGAGGTCAGGAAGAAGAAGAAGAGAGGGAAAACAGAAAAGAAGACCAAGTGGTGGAAGCTACAGAATGAAGAAACTTGTGAGGAATTTAGGCAGAAGTTGAGACAGGTCCTGTGTGGTCAGAATGAGCTTCCAGATGACTGGGAAACTACAGCAGAGATTATCAGGGAAACAGGTAGGAAGGTGCTAGGTGTGTCATCTGGAAAGAGGAAAGACGGTAAAGAGACTTGGTGGTGGAATGAGGAAGTACAGGACTGCGTCCAGAGGAAGAGGTTGGCTAAAAGGAAGTGGGATGTAGAAAGGACTGAGGAAGGTAGACAGGAGTACAAGGAAGCGCAGCGTAGAGTGAAGAGAGAGGTGGCAAAGGCCAAACAGAAAGCTTACGATGAGCTATATGACAGACTAGACACAAAGGAAGGAGAGAAGGACTTGTACAGGCTAGCCAGACAGAGAGACAGAGATGGGAAGGACGTGCAACAGATAAGGCTGATTAAGGACAGAGATGGAAAGGTGCTAACAACCCAGGAGAGTGTACAGAAAAGATGGAAGGAGTATTTTGAGGAGCTGATGAACGAGGAAAATGACAGGGAAAGAAGGGAGGAAGATGTGGTTGTTGTGGAGCAGGAAGTAGCAGAGATTGGAAAGGATGAGGTTAGGAAGGCTCTGAAAAGGATGAAGAGCGGAAAGGCCGTTGGTCCTGATGACGTACCTGTGGAGGTATGGAAGTGCTTAGGAGAGACAGCAGTGGAATTTCTAACGAGTTTGTTCAATAGGATTCTAGAGAGTGAGAAAATGCCTGAGGAATGGAGGAGAAGCGTTCTGGTCCCGATCTTCAAGAACAAGGGTGACACGCAGAACTGCAGCAACTATAGAGGAATAAAGTTGATGAGCCACACAATGAAGCTGTGGGAAAGAGTAGTGGAAGCCAGGCTTAGGAAGAAGGTGGAGATTTGTGAGCAGCAGTATGGTTTCATGCCCCGTAAGAGCACCACTGATGCCATTTTTGCTTTGAGAATGTTGATGGAAAAGTACAGAGATGGTCAGAAGGAGCTGCATTGTGCGTTCGTAGATTTAGAGAAGGCGTATGACAGGGTGCCGAGGGAGGAGCTGTGGTACTGTATGAGGTCGTCTGGAGTGGCAGAGAAGTATGTCAGAGTAGTTCAGGACATGTATGAGAGAAGTATGACGGTGGTGAGATGTGCTGTAGGTCAGACAGAGGAGTTCAAGGTGGAGGTGGGACTACACCAAGGATCAGCTTTGAGTCCTTTTTTGTTTGCTATGCTGATGGACAGGCTGACAGACGAGGTAAGACAGGAATCTCCCTGGACAATGATGTTTGCGGATGACATCGTAATTTGCAGTGAGAGTAGAGAGCAGGTGGAGGAACAGCTAGAGAGGTGGAGGTTTGCTCTGGAAAGAAGAGGCATGAAGGTCAGTCGTAGTAAGACAGAATACATGTGTCTGAACGAGAGGGATCAAGGTAGAAGCGTTAGGTTACAGGGGGCTGAGGTGAAGAAGGTGCAGGAGTTTAAGTACTTGGGGTCAACAGTTCAGTGTGATGGGGAGTGTGGAAAAGAGGTGAAGAGGCGAGTGCAGGCAGGTTGGAGCGGGTGGAGGAAAGTGTCAGGAGTGTTGTGTGACAGAAGAGTGTCAGCAAGACTCAAAGGAAAGGTGTACAAGACAGTGGTGAGACCAGCTCTGCTCTATGGGTTAGAGACGGTAGCAGTGAGACAGAGACAAATGGCTGAGATGGAGGTAGCGGAGATGAAGATGTTGAGGTTCTCCTTAGGAGTGACCAGGTTAGACAGGATAAGGAACGAGTACATCAGAGGGACGGCTCATGTTGCCTGTGTTAGCGACAAAGTCAGAGAAGCCAGACTGAGATGGTTTGGACATGTTCAGAGGAGGGACAGTGGATATATTGGTAGAAGGATGTTGGAGATGGAGCTGCCTGGCAGGAGGGCAAGAGGACGGCCAAAGAGGAGATATATGGATGTCTTAACAGAGGACATGAAGTTGGCTAATGTTAGGGTAGAAGATGTCCATGATAGAGTGAGGTGGAAGAGGATGATTCGCTGTGGCGACCCCTGATGGGAAAAGCCGAAAGAGAAAGAAGAGTTGGCTTGTAGGCATAAGTATGCGTGTGTGAACACTATCTGTATTATGTACATGTTGACATGTGGACATTTTTGCAGCTAACAGGTGTGTTTATAACATTTGAGTGTGTGTGTGGATAGGCCCCGCCCCTTTGAGATTTGTATTCTATCTGTACCTTAGCGTACTGATAAACATCCAGTAGCTTGTTGCTTTATCCTGCTTCATGGTTTTACCCCCCTCTCCCCTCCTAAGATCACCCTCCTATCCCCCTCTTTCTAACGTCCCTCTCTCTTCTCCCCTTCTTTTCCTTTTCCGTCTGGTCCAACAAAAAAGAATTTCAAAAATAATTAAAATGAATAAAGTCTGGTCTCGATTACAAAAGGTGTTTATTCAGACAAACCTCTGGTTTGTCAGAAGATTCATAACCGCTGTTGTAAAAGTAAAATATGTCCAACACAAGAGGCCTTCAGCTCTCATCTGTCTGCCCAGCTGTTGAACAGGACAAGTTAAAAAAAAAACTATCTGAACTAGTTCAGCAGCAGTCCTGGTCATGAGTTCTTCAGGGCCAAACCGCCAATCCCAGTTCTTTTGGAAATCTGGACTCATTGTGGATTTCTCTGGAACACAGAGGAGGATTTCCGGTTCTAAAGGTTCTGAACAGGGTTCTGTTCATTTAGCTTTGCTGTTGGAAAATTCTACAATGTCTCTTTGATGGGTTTTCATGAATCAGCAACTTTGTTTTCATGAATCAGCAATTATGTTTTCATGAATCAGCAATTTTGTTTTCATGAATCAACAACTTTGTTTTTATGAATCAGCAACTTTGTTTTCATGAATCTTCATTCTCTGTAAGATATCTGCAGGGGGTTTAAACTTTCTATATTCTCTTGATTTGTGTCAGATCCATTAAAATGTGATCCAGATTTTCCTATTGAAGATTTTTTTACCCATAATTCAAAGTGATCTTCAATCCTCAGTGAACAATTTACTTTACAATGTGATGATGTCATTTGAAAATTTATTTTACAATATAAGATTCAAGATGGAGAAATACTATTTAATCTGACATTTTAGAAATCAAAGCTTTAAATCAAAGTAAAATTATTGGATGTTATGTTTGTTAGGTTCATAATTCAGATGAAAACCATTTAACAATTATCAGTTCTATTTCTATTTTAATAATTTATTAAATCTACTGCATTTTCATTCACCTTTATGTTTTCAGTTTAAAGTCCAATAGAAATTGCAACCCCCCCATCCAAACCTCCTGTTCTGTTGGATTTTCCCACATTCGGTGGTCTGCAGACCTCGGATGCGCTGAATTTCATTGAACAGTGTGAAAACTATCTTGACCTTAGACCCTTATCAAATCACGAACTGTTAGGATCCCTGTCCGCAGTCCTGAAGGGACCCGCTTTAAGCTGGTGGAAAGCCACTAAACCTGTTGTACATGATTGGTTGACATTCAAGGAGGCTTTTTTATCCGCTTTCCTGCCAACTGATTATTTAAGTGAAGTGGAAGAGCAATTAAGAACAACTGTGCCGAGGCCGAAGCAGTGTTTACGTCACTTTGCCTATGACTATAGGGCTTTGTGTCTGAAGTGGAAACGAGACATGACAGAAGAAAAGATAGTTCGACGGACACTTAATAACATCAACCCGAGGTGGCCGGCTGTCTGCGTGGGAACGTTTCATCGGTAGCCCAGCTGGTAAAAATAGGTTCAATGGCAGAGGAGATCAGACGGAGAGTGGGGTTGCATAAGGCTAGACAAGCTAGGTACTATAACCAATGGAGGAAAGATGCGCTCTTTCTCCCGGGTAACTTAGACCTATCAAAGACCTATCATGGGTTAAGGCCTTAGTAGCCTTTGGCTGGAGGGGGGACTATGTGACAGTCACATAAATGTATCATATTTTCTGTATTTTACACCCTGTGAGGTGAAGAGGTCCTATGTTTTCCTTTTATTTTAGTGTATGTGTGTATTTTGTGTATTGGTGTACCGGGGATGCCGCTGACGTCACCCTTCACAGCTGATGCGATCAGCTGGGGGTGCGTTAACTCACGGCATGGCTTCCGGGTTAAAAAGGGACAGACAAGGTGGGCTGGAGGCTAAGAAGAGTCACAAACTCTGACAAGACGGAAAGGGAGACTACAAGGGCCCTTCCAAGGAGCAAGTACTCACCGAATACCTCGGAAACCGACCAACGGGAGTTACAGAGGAGGATCTGACGTGGACCTTTCCAAATTCTGCTGCGGGGATTATTATTAATTTCTTTTGGGGATGGACGTGGCTGGAAAGTGACCAAGAGCAAAATGAGACTCACTGACATTAACCCGAAGGACGGGGTGAGATCATTTCAGTTTTTATCTGTTTCTTTTGACTTTGGGAGGGATTCTTATATTGGAGCGCTTCTGCGCATGCAGGTGGAGGACGCTAGACGGACAATAGGGTGTCATTGTAAATGCAGGCACGGACCTATATGTAAACATCGGGAGAGCGATTCATGGAGTGTGACTGGGATCAATGAATTGTTAGGGTTAAAGAACATATCTTGATTTAATTGGTTGTACATTTGTTCATTTGTGTTCTATAATCAACCCGCGACAATTATCGTAAGACTCTAAATGAACTGTAGAGTGTTACAAACTCTCCTGAAAATGTCATCTGTCAGTGTCTCGTCAGGGCGGGTCCCACCTGACTGAATGGACCAAGTTCCTGGACCTCCAGCTGCATCACTGCTCCTGAACACACTTTTCTGTCTGATTGCAGGTTGATGAACTGCAGTTTGTCAAAGATCAGCTGTAAAGTTCTGGTCTCAGCTCTGAAGAAAAACCCGTCCAATCTGACAGAACTGGACCTGAGCAGGAACCAGAACCTGAATTGCGGAGTTCTTCATCTGTGTGGTTTTCTGGAGAGTCCAGACTGCAGACTGCAGACTCTGAGGTCAGACTCCATGTTTCAGTTGTGTTCACATCAATATGATGACAAAGTTGTGTTAGGACTGAACTGCAGAGTGATGACTGACCCCCCCATTCCCACCTTACCGTATGCTGCTGCTGAGACTCTGAGGCTCCTTTTTCTCTTTCTTCATAGGTTCTCATGTAGATCTAGTCTGACAATAATCCTGTCCACAGAGGAATGTTTTCAGTCTAACTTTGAATGTAGAAACTGTGTCGGCCTCTCTTCCATGAGCTGGGAGTTTATTCCAGAAAACAGGGGCTTGGTGGCTAAACGCTCTACCTCCAACTGTACTTTGACTAATTCTAGGAACCACAAAGAGTCCTGCATTTAGTGAGTGAAGTGTTCTGATTGGATGGTAAGGCACTATGAGGTCTTTGATATAGGATGGGGTCATTCCATGTAAGGCCTTATAGGTTAACAGGAGGATCTTGAACTAGGGTTGTGTCGATGGATGATACCATCGTCCATCGTGATGGGTGAGTGGCATTACGCTGGAGAGACACCATCGTGATGCCACGCCCCCGCCACGTTGCGAGTCGACACCATAAGCCACAGTTACATGTGCAAAATATCTTAATCGGATCTATGGTCGAATTAGAATCCAACCCTGTACATGAGCCCTGAAAAATGTTTTCAGAATATAACAAACGTACCATGGGTCACATTTTCGGTCGTAATAAATCATTCGCACATGCGCAGTAGGGTTTGAAAAACCGGGAGAGGATATCTGTTCCGCCGAGCGGCTATATACATTGATATTTCACACTCCGCAAAAGCCATACCATAACCATACGGATCACAGGCCCCGGTTCTGCACAGACGTGTGCCGCGGACCCCCAACCCCCCAATCCCCCATCTTAAAAGACTTGGACGAGCCATGGAACGGAGACTCGTAAAAAACAACTTGGCAGTACACAAACAGGCCCATCGAGACCATCAAAAACTCTACTGCAGGGGTCGGGAACCTTTTTTGCAGAGAGAGCCATAAACGCCACATATTTTTAAATGTAATTTCGAAAGAGCCATACAATAATGTAGTGTCCCTTTCCCACACTGAGGCACGGAGACTTAACCTCTTTTAAGGTTCTTTATTCTGGTTACTGCAGACCACAACAAACGCCGTACAATTAATTCAGCAACTCCTGAATCTCTCCAGCGAGATGAGAGCGCTTCTCCCAACTTTATATTCCCTGCTCCCGCTCCAGCCCTCCCATTTCCCTTATTTGGCCCATAGCTGAACCCCATTGGTCCAAATTACCTAACAACAGGCTGAGCGACAGAACTGAGGGCCAATCAGATCTCTGCTTGATGCGTTCCAGAACTCCAGAACTTATAACGCGGCCTAACAGCCAAGTTAAACTCAGTCCGCGACAATATGTTTAAAACTAAATATACAAATGAATGTGTGCATTTGATGTAATTTCAACATTTTTAAAGTACAATAAGTCTGTGGATTCTTTTCAATAACATTGTTATGCTGTTGCTAATAAATGAGTATTTCTCGTGGTAGTTTTGCTGATTGTCTAGTCTGGTTGATACGTGGTGAGTTTCTGCTTCATGCAGGCGTTGAGACGTTAAACGTGATCTTAGGTTGGTCTGAATGTTCTTTAGATGTGACAAAGACTGCTCACATGCAGACGGGGAGCCAGACACACACGCCACAGTGAGTGACAGGCAGCGGGTTTTACGTTTTTACAATCCCTGCGCGATTCACCTGCTGCCGGTCTCCACAACCCCTCACCCCCACCCTCTGCTTTCTTCCTCACACATCCCGTCTCCGCAACTGCGCGCTCTTTCTCAGAGACGGGAGCGCGCAGTTTTAGCCACGGCAATTCACAGGTTTTCAGCTGGCACAAACTCTGTGAAATAATAGATAATAGTAAACTGAAAGTGCTGGCGCAGATTTCTCTCTTTAAGCACCGCTACTACTGCGCGCCTCTGGCATCGCATCGCGCCGAGGACTGGTCTAATGAAAAAAAAAAAGTATAATTAAAGATTTGTCTGCGAGCCACATGTGACCATCAAAAGAGCCATATATGGCTCGCGAGCCATAGGTTCCCGACCCCTGGTCTACTGTATAGCCCTTACAATAGCCAGGTCTAAGTTCTATTCCCACAAGATCAATAGCAACACTGGAAATTCAAAACAGCTGTTTTCCACCATACACTCTCTGCTTAAGCCCCCCACACTTACCCATAGTGATGCTAGTGTCAGCAGCTGTGATAGATTCATGGATTTTTTCACCAAAAAAATATCTTCCATAAGATCTAACTTGCTGCCCACTACCACTATTCCCACCTCATCTGCAAACCCGACTGTACCAACAGCTCCAAGGACCCCTTCTGAATTCACATCCACTACACAGAAAGAGGTTGAGGCCATCTTGAGGACTATGAAATTCTCAACCTGCTCACTTGACCCCCTCCCAACAGCCCTGATCAAAGTATCAGTCCAATTATCACAACTATAATTAACCAATCATTACAAGCTGGTCATGTTCCCCTTGCTCTCAAAACTGCTTTTATAAGACCACACTTAAAAAAGCCTGCACTGGACCCTGATAACTTGGCAAACTACAGACCCATCTCCAACCTACCATTCCTGTCCAAGGTTCTTGAAAAAGTTGTCGCTGCTCAGCTCCACCATCATCTCTCAACGCACAGCTTATATGAAAAATTTCAGTCTGGTTTCCGGCCAGCTCACAGTACAGAGACAGCCCTGGTCCGAGTCATGAATGACCTACTCATCATCATGAATGACCAGGGCTCCCCATCTCTACTCTTCCTTCTGGACCTATCAGCTGCATTTGACACTGTGGATCACGGCATTCTCCTTAACTGTCTTCATACTACTGTTGGACTCTCTGGGAACATATTCAACTGGTTTAAATCAGCAAGCTACGGTTGTAGCTGTGGCTACAACCGTAGCTTACCATCACCAAGTATGAATGAGGAGTGAATGAATAATGGACACAATGTGAGCGCTTTGGGTGTCTTGAAAAGCGCAGATAAATCCAATCCATTATTATTATTATCTCACAAACAGGACAGAATATGTGGCTCTGGGGACTGCTAAATCTCACACACACACAGTCCCCTGCAGAGTTCCTCAAGGCTCTGTTCTTGGACCTTCACTCTTTACCATCTACATATCTCCACTTGGACAAATCATTCGTAAACACAACATCTCATTCCACTGTTACGCCGATGACACACAGTTATGTGTAAAAATGGATTCCACTCCCACCCTAACTTCTTCTGCCCTCCAGGCATGTCTCGAGGAGATAGAGGCATGGATGGCTGAAAACTCTCTCCAATTCAACAGCAACAACACTGAAGCCATATTAATTGTTACCCCTCACCAGATCAAAACATCCTCCACCAAAAGTATTCTGGTCTCTGGTCACAACATCCTGCTTTCTTCACCTGTGATAAATCTTGGTGTCAAAATCGATTCTACTCTAACATTTGATCATCATATACGTCACCTCTCCAAAGTCTCTTTTTTCCATCTCAAAAACATTGCAAAGCTCCGCCCCTCACTCACCCAGTCTGATGCAGAAAAAGTAATCCATGCTTTTATCTCCTCCAGACTAGATTATTGCAATGCTCTCCTTGTTGGGATTCCTGGCAAGAGCCTGGAAAAGCTCCAGCACATCCAAAACTGCGCTGCTAGGGTCCTGACAAGGAGACGCAAATTTGACCACATCACTCCTGTCCTTCACTGGTTACCCATTCGTTCCAGAATTCAATACAAACTCTGTCTTCCCACCTACCAATGTGTCCATGGAGTTCCATGGACACATGGAACTCAAGTAAGCTCCTTTTCCCGCAAGCCACTTCACGACTCCTCCGTTCCAATTTCACACACTGCCTTCATCAGCCAAGGACCAGGTTAACCACTATGGGAGACAGAGCCTTTCAGGCTGCTGCCCCTCCACTCTGGAACAATCTTCCACAATCCCTCAGAGCCCCACAAAGCCTTGGCACATTTAAAAAGGGCTTAAAAACTTTCTTTTTTAATAATGCTTTTAAGTACTTTGACTATTGTTTTTTGTCTTACTTTGTTCTTATTGTAAACCATTGTTATTCCTGCCTCCATTGTAGCGCTTTGAGATTTTATCTAAAATGTAAAGCGCATTCTAAATAAAATTTATTATTATTATTATTATTATTACACCGCCCCAAAGCCTCTGAGACACACTTTTAGACCCAGTTCTGAGTTCGGTCATTCACCTAGAGTTGCGGGACGGATCGCAGTCCTAAATCTCCCACACATACCGCTCATGTAACAAAGCACCCCCCCCCCCCAAACACAAAGCTGTAAGTCCGCGCTCCGCCGGTCCACTTGACTAGTTAAGTGTGGGAGCGGACTACTTCTTTTCTATTTTGTTTGTTACTTTTTTTGTTAAAGTCACTTCCCTCAGTTTATACTGGATCATCGCGGATGAGTCATTATTTGGGAAATAAAATAAAAATAAAATAAAGTAATAGAGTAAAATATCGAATAGCAATTATATAGGAGCGAAAAATTTAAAATGGCCTCTTTTTCTGTGTTCCAGCGTTATTTCGTTGTGCAAATGCATTTGTCATGTAGGGAGGAACCTATGTGCAGCGCTTCCGGCAGAACTCTATGCCACAACAACGAGCTTATACGCACGCGGCTGCAGCGACCACTCTCTGTTCAAAAGAAAATAGCTTTCATGATCGTAAAAATATGTAGATTATTTTACCTTTAAGAAATCTGGGGGGGGGTTTCTGGAAATAAAAATGGGATAAATTGAAATTTCGGGTTTGCTTCGGGCTTGGGCCTGCAAATCAAGTTAATTGGTCGGGTTCGGACCGGGTTTGGCTTTAATGCCTGCGGGCCTGTGTCGGGTCGGGCTGGATTTTTTAGGCCCGATCTTACCTCTTACCCCATGCATAATGCATTTTCATTTCCAGGTCTTCATGATTTTTCCTCCAAAATCTCTCCTGAAAATGTCATCTGTCAGTGTCTCGTCAGGGCGGGTCCCACCTGACTGAATGGACCAAGTTCCTGGACCTCCAGCTGCATCACTGCTCCTGAACACACTTTTCTGTCTGATTGCAGGTTGAAGGACTGCAGTTTGTCAGGGATCAGCTGTGAAGTTCTGGTCTCAGCTCTGAAGAAAAACCCGTCCTATCTGACAGAACTGGACCTGAGCAGAAACCAGAACCTGAATTGCGGAGTTCTTCATCTGTGTGGTTTTCTGGAGAGTCCAGACTGCAGACTGCAGACTCTGAGGTCAGACTCCAAGTTTCAGTTGTGTTCACATCAATATGATGACAAAGTTGTGTTAGGACTGAACTGCAGACTGAGGCTCATCAGCTCTGATCGGTGTCTTTGGTCCAAGAGACTCCTTTAAAGCGCGTGCAGAAGCAGCAGCCGTGCACGCTCACATGCACTCTGAGTCCATGCAGCTGAGAGTCCAAAGGGTTAGGGTGACAGAGTCCTGCTGCAGCTGGATGCTGCTCTGACAGACACATCCTCCACAAACATCCTCACCTTTTCATCCACAAACATCATCACATCATCCATCAAAGCTCCCAGCAGCTTCTGACTCTTCATTCAGAGCTGAAGTCATGCTTGATCAGGGATCAATGTCCAACATCTGCTGCTGACTCTTCCTCATCACTTCCTTCTTCTCTCTGCTTTGATCTGTTGGAGCTGAAAGTCTCTGCTTGAAGGGCTGCAGCAGAGAAGGACTGGAAGATCATCTCCTGAAAACTGGGAGGAAGACTTTCCAGCATCCTGCTGCTGAAATTCTCCCATGATTCAGTGCTGTTTGGAGAAGAGCTGAGCAGAAAGAGGAAGTGGACTTTTTCTGCTGTTGCTGCAGAAACATCAGTTGGTTTGGATGCAGCCACAGGCTGATGTTTGACTTTCACACATCTGGACTTCTTTCCTGAAGCAGCTGCATGTTGTCCTGAATGTTCCTGAATGTTCTTCTTCTCTGCTTCTGCTGGACTCTTCTGATCTGCTGCTGTTGCTTCACATCTTTGGACTTTTTCTAAACGTTCTGATCTTCTTCAGCTCTGAACTCTTTAGAAGAAGTGAAGGATGAAAAACAGGAACTTTGTCTTTAAACTCAACTCTTTCTTCTGGATTCAGGTTGGAGGAATGCCATTTGAATTGGTCCAGCATTCCTGCTCTGGTCTCAGCTCTGAAGTCCAACCCGTCCCACCTGACAGAACTGGACCTCAGAGGGAATTACCTTCATTCTTCAGATGTTCAGCAGCTCCAGGATCTGGTGAAGAGTCCAAACTCCAAACTGCAGTCTCTGGGGTCAGTAGAGGGTTGGAGTCAATCCAGCTGCTTCCAGATGTTTGGTCCTAAAGTTAGTCTGAGAGCAAAGATGCAGAGTTTCCTGTGAAGCTGCAGCTTCTCAGTGAAGCTCTGAGGAGAATGATGACAGGCTTCAGGACAACAGTCAGCCAATCAGAGCAGCAGAAGCTCCAACAGGTGAAGATGACAGGAAGCTGCTGCTCTGAACAGGACTGAAGCTCCTGCTGCTCTTTCTGCTGCTGTGCTGCATCACTGACTGACAGACCAGGATCAGGAGACACTCCTTCATCTCTGGTTCTCTATTTTCTCTCTTCAGGTGGAGGTGGTGAGTCTGATGTTACATCCTGGAGGAGCAGAGAGGAGCAGCAGCAGCAGCTGGTCTGCAGAGATGTGGTGACTGGACGGTGTTCCTGGGAGGTGGAGATCAGAGTGATGGAGGAATCAGAGGAAGTGGAGATGAGTGTCAGAGCTGCAGCAGGAACTGATCTGAGATCAGCTCCACTGTCTCTCAGTTATGGTGCTGCAGCTCCCCCAGTGGACTGATGGAGAACTGCATTTCCTCTAATTCTTACTTGTTCTGTCCAACAACTTAGCAAACAATTAGAGCTGAAGGCCTTTTGTGTTGGACAGGTATTACTATCACAAAAAGAGGTTGTATAGCTTCGAGAAATCAGAGTATAGATTTGTATAAACCCCTTTTTATTGTATTTTTTTTTTTTATTTGTTACATTTAGTGTGTGTGGGGAGGGAGAGGGGAAGAATGTGAGGGGGGGTGGAAGAGAGTAAAAGGAAAAGAGGTGAGAAAGTGGGGGATACAAGAACTGATTTGAATAAGTTTTTATTTTAAGTTGTAACAATTATACCAGATCTGCTGGAAAGACAAATATTACATCAAAGGTGAATTTCTGACACGAAGATGAGCGGAAAATATCTCTCCATCAAGACACTGTGGGTTAGGAAGGGGGATGAAGCAGACAGGGAGCAGTGTGGCAGTGTGCACGTGCACGTGGGGGTGGGGATACATGCACGCTGCCAAAGTGAACCGTGTGTTCATAAGGGGAACCAGATCCTACCCAGCCAGACCAGGAGAGGGGAGGAGAGACCCCCAGGCCAGAAGCGCCCCCGGCATCCGGACCCAGGCAGCCCGGGAGTGGGGGAGGAGGGGACCGCCCACCCAGCCAGGCGCAGAGAAGGCCACCCTACAGGGCCCCCCCCCCCGACACCCAAAGGCATAAGCGAACCCGAGACGAGAGCCAAGGATGAAGCCAGGGCCCCGAGAACCCATGAGCCGCCCACCACCCGACCGGCGCCCCGTCTCCGCAAGCCAGCCCCGGTACCCGATCCAAGCAACCCACAGCCACCCCCCATAACCCTACCCACTACAACCTTCCTCACCCGCCATATTATCTGAGCCCCCCTCCCCAACCCCCTCAATGCCCTCCCCCCTCTGTGATGGGGAGGGAAAGCCACAGAGGATCCCAGCGAGCCAGCCCCCAGGTCCGTCCCACCCATGCACTCTCACACACATACTTACAATCTTGTGGTTGCCCCCCACCCCCTGCCGCCACGCAGTAACCCCCTTCGGCCAACCGACCCCCCAGCGTCGTATGCCGACCATCACCGCAACCGACAGGATACCCACAAGCCCGGCCCCCCTGAGAGTACCAGGCGGGTGAAGACCGACTGCCCCTCCCTGACCCCACCCATGTACGGAGATGTGGGTGTGCTGTGTGTGTGCTGCTGGTAAAATAGGAGGTCTCTAGTGTGGGAGGCCCCACCGCTTCCAAGCCGCAGGGTCCCTCTGTGTGTGGTGTGTATTTGCTGTGTGTGTGCTGCTAACATGCAGTGTGTGTCTAAAGTGGAAGTTAAAATTGTGGGGGGGACCAGTGAAAGATGACCCTCCCCACAAGGCCCTAGATTAATCAGGGTGTCTAATATGCAAGTAAAAGCGGGATGGAGGGCGGACGCCGACGCAACCCCAGAGAGACACCCCAAGTGAGCCCAGCCAGCATGACCCCCCCATCCAGTTCCCAGAGCCCTATGTGCCTGTGTGCGAAATTTGTTTGGGTGAGAGCGGGGAGGAGCAGCCGGATGGGCACAACCGGGGGAAGAAGGCTCCCCCGAGCGACCAGCCCCCCAGCCGGCCGCGGTAGGCGCCCCCCCTCCCAGGGCGGCTAGGCAGTCAGGAGGCGGCAAGCTAGCCGCAGATGGAGGTCAGAGCCTCGTAGCGCCGAGAAACAGCCAGCAAGGAAGGGGCCCGGTGCCAAAACGGAGGGGCAGGAGGGCCAGCCCCACCATTCATGCCCTTACCTCTCTAAGGACTAGCACCCTGCACCCCCCCCTAAAAAATACCAAAATAGATTTAATAATAATAATAATAAATGATACTAATACTGCTACTACTAATAATAATAAAATAAATAAAATGAAATAAATAAATTAAAGAAAATAATGATAAAAAATAATAAAAAAAATAAAAAGGAAAGAAAGGAATAAAATAATAAATGAATAAATAAATAAAATAAAATAGTAATAATACAATAAACCCACCCAAGGGAACCCCTTAACCCCTGCTTCGAATGCAACGCCGACCCCCGGGAGGCCAGGCCATGCGCCAACTACTGGCCACGGCGAAACACCGGCCGCGGGCAGACGACCCCAGGCTCCAGAACCCCAAGCCCCCCCCCCACGCCACGGCAACCAGCCACCCAGCACGGCACCCGTCTGCCGTTCCCGGTCGCACTGTCTACCCTGCGCCCAGAAGGCACCAACCCAGGAGCCCCTACCAAGTCGCCGGCAGAGTGCGCCCCCCCCCCCCCCCCACGAGCAGCCAGAGCCCCGAAGCCGGGAGAACGGCAGGCCCGGCAGAGCCCACCACCCCAAACCCACCCCGGCCCACCCAACCGGCCAGGACCCGGCTCAACCCATCACCATCCCACCCCTACTAGGTGATGTGACTAACCAGCTGGAGCCAGGGAGAGTCTGAAGCCGACAGGTTTTTTGTGGAGTACATTATCTTTAAACTAATATGCTCTGACATGAGGTTTCTGTAGTGGTTGATGCTAAGATTATTTTTAGATTTCCACTTTAGGAGGATAGTTTTCTTTGTGATACATACAGCGGTGAGAACCATATAAGCCTTGTTAGATTCCATGTTGATGTTATTCAGGTCACCGAATAAGCAGAATTTGGGGCAAGCAGGAATCTTATGATTAAACCAGATTGATAAATCCTCACAAACCTTACGCCAGAATGATTGGACAGGTGGACAGAACCACAGGGCATGCAAATAGTCGTCTATGTTGTTACCTATGCACTGTGTGCATACAGCAGACTGATTGAGACCCATTTTAAATAACCTCTGTCTGGTGTAGTGAGTTCTGTGGAGAATTTTGTATTGAATAAGTTGCAGATTAGGACTTGTTAGAGTTAAATAATTATCATTTGCTTGGACACTATATCTCCATAATATGATTGTCTCATTTCTATCTTTCAGTAAGAAAACAATGACCTGAAAAGTTGTGATTATACGAGAATATGATGTTCTTGTTGTTTCTGATTAAATGACCAGCATTCATGTCTGCAACCTTCAGTTTTCAATAAAAGAAGGCTCCATGCACTAGGAGGGCAGAACTCCTCTGTGACAGTTTGCGCTGTGACAGACTGATTCTCCTTCTGCGGAAGTCTAGCAAAAGTTCTCATCTCCTGTGTGGTTCTTCTCTTTATTAAGGAAAAAGTCAGAACCCTGACATCTTGGTGGCGTGACCCGGATCTCAACATACCCACCGGTGGTGGACTGAGGATGACGCGCTGAAGCCGTGCGCACGCCCGGACAATATAGGCTGTCCGGAAGAAAGTCCCGGGAGGTGAATTCTTCGCCGGGCCAGCGTCATAGGTCTAACCCTCATCTGCCAGCGGTGGCTTGACGAGATCCGACCGGAAGTGACGAACCACAGGACTGAGTGAGTTTTGCATACAATCACAGCGCAAAGAATAAAATAGCAGAAAAGGTTTCTGGCTAAAACGGGTAACCAGTCCCAAGCGCAAAGAATAAAATAGCAGAAAAGGTTTCTGGCTAAAACGGGTAACCAGTCCCAAGCGCAAAGAATAAAATAGCAGAAAAGGTTTCTGGCTAAAACGGGTAACCAGTCCCAAGCGCAAAGAATAAAATAGCAGAAAAGGTTTCTGGCTAAAACGGGTAACCAGTCCCAAGCGCAAAGAATAAAATAGCAGAAAAGGTTTCTGGCTAAAACGGGTAACCAGTCCCAAGCGCAAAGAATAAAATAGCAGAAAAGGTTTCTGGCTAAAACGGGTAACCAGTCCCAAGCGCAAAGAATAAAATAGCAGAAAAGGTTTCTGGCTAAAACGGGTAACCAGTCCCAAGCGCAAAGAATAAAATAGCAGAAAAGGTTTCTGGCTAAAAAGGGTAACCAGTCCCAAGCACAAAGAATAAAATAACAGAAAAAGGTTTCTGGCTAAAACGGGTAACCAGTCCCAAGCGCAAAGAATAAAATAGCAGAAAAGGTTTCTGGCTAAAACGGGTAACCAGTCCCAAGCGCAAAGAATAAAATAGCAGAAAAGGTTTCTGGCTAAAACGGGTAACCAGTCCCAGCATGCAAAAGTAAAAAAGAAGGAGAGGTATTTTAGAGACCCTCTCTGGAGTACTCCTGTAAAAAGGCAGTACAGGTGGCAGGGAACATTAAAAAATAAAAATAAAATAAAAAATTAAAAAAAAAATTAAAAATATATAAAATTGTATTACTATATAGACACACATATAAATTTATATATTTGCGCATTAATATCAAAGTGACCTTGGTGTCGGAGATTCAAGCTAGTTCGATCTCCCTGGACCAGGAACTTGGGACATAGCGTGCCATACCTCTTGGTTGGCCAAGGTCACCAAAGTAATCTCAGAGTTTTTGCATCTTTTCGACAACCTCAAAAGTGTGGACTGCAGATGGTTAAAATTGATTTGTGTTTAAATCCAACGGCCTACAGTTGTGACTATGGGTATTAACTTGAGTAAATCCCCTGACGGGGCTCCTTTACAGGGGGACGAAAAATATATATGGTGCAAAAATACCCAAAACAGCCTACAATATATGTTGAAATAAAAGATAAAGTATGGTGTGAAAGGGCAACTAAAAATCGAAGAATAGAAAAAAGTAGTTGTTAAACTAGAGACAGTATGAGTGAGATAATGCAGCTGCGTGTGCCTGAGTGAAATTCTGTTGTCGCAGTAGGTGTGCATGTGTGTGTGTGTGTGTGTGTGTGTGTGTGTGACCATGAGAGAGAGAGAAAAGAGGAATAGGAAAAAAAGGAAAACATGACTAGTCTTACATTAAAGGATTCATTTCAGTGAAATGGTTTATTTTGCTAAGTGTTAATATACCATTAGTTTTTGTGTTGTGTATTTTTTGCTTTTCTTTTAGTTTGGAGAGAACTATTAAAAGTAATTGTTTGTGTCAGCCTGTGCTTTTAAACTGTGATTCAGACATTAAAATATTAATTTGAGAGAACTTGTGTAGCTCAGAAACAAAACAGAAGACAAAACAGAAGTCTTGGTTATCGGTTCTGAAGCAGAGAGAGAGATAAGGTTTTTTTTTTCCATCAACCAACTGTATGTGATCGTAAAGAACCTTGGTTTGATCTTAGATGCTGACCTTAGCTTTGACCAGTGCTGAAATCTTAATTCATGCTTTTATCACATCAAGAATAGATTACTGTAATGACCTCATGTCTAGCGTAAAGAAAACCACACTTATCACATACAGCTAGTCCAGAACACTGCACGCCTTTTTAACAAGAACCAGGAAGAGGGAGCACATTACACCAGCTTAGAATAACTGCACTGGCTCCCTGTCAGCTTTAAGATCAATTTTAAGATTTTTTAGATAGTTTATAAGAGTGTTCATGTTCTTGGTCCTTTTATTTCAGACATGCTTTTAGCTTTTGAACCCCCCAGAGCCCTCAGGTCCTCAGGCGCGGGCCTGCTGAAGGTCAGAACTAAAATCTACGAATAGGCCTAATTAAATGTTATATTAAAATTTATTACATATTTACAGTATTTGTTTAATGCTAGTTTTGTACTTTTTATGTCTTACCTTGTTCCAATTTATACTTTAGGTGTTTTTTATGCATTTTTTAGTATAGATTTATATTAATTTATATTTTCATTTACTAGCTGTTTTTTATATTTTAGCTCTTTTACTTACTACTTCTCTTCTTTTAACTTTTTTATAGTCATTTCTCTTTTATTTTTGTTTATTTTTATGTATGTAATTAGGTGCTATAGAAATAAAATTAAATTTAATTAATGCAAAAACACAGAGCCATATTACACCCCCGTACATTTTACTCCAAAAAGCTTGATCCTGTTGCCCAATCTCTACCACCATGTGTACAGGCAGTTTGTGCTGCATCGATGGCTGTAACCTCTTCGGCAGATGTAATATTATTTCATCCTTTACAACTTTTAGTCCCTCATGCCATTGACGTTTTTTTCTACAAAGCAAAATGAAGCTGAAATTACAGCGTTAACCAGAGCATGTGAATTAGCCAAAGGAAAAGACCTTACAGTGTACACAGACAGCCAGTACGCTTTTCCACCCTTTTTTCTATTTTGCCAAACAATGGGAACGCAGAGGAATGACAACTTCCACAGGCAAACCCATCACCCACGCACAACTTTTACTTAACCTCTTACAAGCCATAAAGGCCCCATCAAGGTTAGCAGTTTGTAAATGTGCTGCACACACTGCAAACATGGACACAATCTCAATAGGGAACAGGCTTGCTGATAAAATTGCAAAACAAGCGGCGGGAGGACACCACAACACAGAAACATACTCTGCAGAAACAGAAAACACACAACTCATAGACACTAGCATCCTGCATGACATGCAAAGCTCAGCTCCACTGCAGGAAAAGAAATTGTGGTTATCAAAAGGAGCAGAAATAACTGAAAAACAAATTTATGAACTGCATGGTAAACCTATACTCCCGAAATCATTGTTCAAAGCAGCGGCAGTTGCGACACATGGGCCATGCCATGTGTCGACAGGAGGAATGACAGTGCTCATACAAAATTATTTTACAGCATTTGGCCTACAATCGTACTTAAAAAGGTTTTGTACAACATGTCCTACCTGTATACGGAAAACCCACAGGGTAACATGCGACCAAAGCGGGGAGCTTTTCCTAAGCCATCCTACCCTATCCAGGTATTACACATGGATTTCATTGAACTTACTGCAAGTGGCCCCTATAAGTACTGCCTTGTGCTAATAGACGCATTCTCAAAGTGGGTAGAAATAATCCCTACCAAAAAAGCTGACGCGATCTCAGTAGCAAAAGGTATCTGTAAAACCATCATTCCCAATTATGGAATACCAGAAATTATATATAGTGATAATGGAGCCCATTTTGTTAACACCATCATCCAAAACATGGCCGCCAGCCTAAAAATGACGTTGAAAAATCACTGTGCATACCACCCACAAAGTGCAGGACTTGTGGAACGCACAAATGGAACAGTAAAAAGCAGACTCAAAAAATGCATGGAAACAACAGGAAGACCATGGCCAGAGTGTTTAGATCTAGTAAAACTATACATGAGAATCAGACCTACATCAGATGGCCTGACACCCTTTGAAATAGTCTATGGTAGGCCCTATAGGTTACCTATAGTAGCCACAGACTTACAAAAAGCTAATGAAGAAAAAACAATAGCAGATTTTATCATAAGAATGATAAACCAGAAGGAGGTGTCCAATGCAAATTTACTGCCATCTGACTCCTTATCTCCACAGGAAAGCTCACCGGTGAAACCAGGCGACTGGGTGTTCATCAAGGTCCTAAAAAGGAAGAACTGGGCCAGCCCACGGTGGGAGGGACCATACCAAGTCCTCCTAACAACACCCACTGCAGGAAAAATAGCTGAACGCCCCAGCTGGATACATCTCAGTCACTGTAAGTTGCAGCGTGCACCAGAGGCCTAAAGGAGGCTGTTGTGGTGAAGTCTGACTACAAAGGGGTTCCGTCTTTTAGTGGCGGTTCGTCTCAATCGTCAGCGAAGAAACCAGCCGAACCCAACATCCATTAGAACCTGGATCTTTGAAGTGACCCTGCAACCTAGCAGCATGGAAGGCCCACTGCTGGGAGACAGCAGCAGGTGGGCGCGGAGCTGCGCTGTGACTGTAGCACGTCTTCTAGTCGCACTGACTTTCCTAGCAATGGAGAAACCAGGAGAAGGCGGTATCAACCTCGTCCACCGCTCATGGGATCTGTATGAAAAGACAACTCACCTCAATATTGCCACCCATGATCATTCCTACAGTACCAATCTCTGGTGGCAACTGATGAACAGAACTGCACACGACAGCAACATCACCAGCTGTTATGTGTGTACTTTCATGCCGTATGCTTCCCACAATACAGGTCTCCGTCCAGGCAATATCACCAGAAGACAACAAGATTGCCTGTATGAACTCAGCACACACCCTGGCTACAACTGAACTAACAGGAGGACATTCAACTCCTGGAGAAAAAGGAATTACTTTGAGCGGTTTTGGGTTCCTCCCAATAACCCCCCGTGGATCAGGTGGCCCAATGAGAGACCTGTTGCCACTACCACAAGACCCCATTAAGCTCCCGGAGGTGATATCTTTGTTCGATCTAACTACTCAGCTTGTATGCAGAAAACCAACAGGATCAGAGGAAGCTGTGGATTATTCCTGATCTGACATAACAAACCAGACCAAAGGTAGGCAAAACCTAGCAGGTTGCAGTACCATAGTGCCTGGAGACCGAGGATCCAGGGTCCTGGCTGATTGGTACTTCCTGTGCGGACACACTGCCTATGCATCCCTTCCTCCAAACTGGGGAGGCCTTTGTGCTCTGGTCCCTCTGGTTCCACCTGTGTTCTCATGAACAGAACCGTCCGAACACCCCACCCCGCACGACGGAAACGTGCTGCACCGGAGTTCCACATGAACGCCCTACAAATGACTACCACTACTGGAGTCCCATGGGAGTTCCGCATCTGGGGTGGAGGAGCAAAATTCGGACAATCACTCCTTCCATGGATCGGAGTGGCAGAAGTAAGAGACCACATCGAGAGCAACAGGTACGCATTGCTGAGACTCCTTAACACCACCTACAAGTTTTCCAATGCATCAGCAGCAGAGATGTCGGCCATAAGAACTATGGTTCTGCAAAATCGACTCGTGCTCGACCTCCTAACTGCATCATCAGGAGGTGTGCAGAATGGTTGGAGACACCTGCTGCACTTTCATCCCGGACGGTACCAGTGATGGACAGGACATTTCTACCGCACTGCACGACTTAACAGGGCTGCAAGCCTATGTTAAGTCTGCGACTGGTGTTTACTCATGACGTGTTTGAAATGATAAAAAAGGAGGGATGTTAGAGTTAAATAATTATCATTTGCTTGCACACTATATCTCCATAATATGATTGTCTCATTTCTATCTTTCAGTAAGAAAACAATGACCTGAAAAGTTGTGATTATACGAGAATATGATGTTCTTGTTGTTTCTGATTAAATGACCAGCATTCATGTCTGCAACCTTCAGTTTTCAATAAAAGAAGGCTCCATGCACTAGGATGACAGAACTCCTCTGTGACAGTTCGCGCTGTCACATACCGATTCTAATTCTGCAGAAGTCTAGCAAAAGTTCTCATCTCCTGTGTGGTTCTTCTCTTTATTAAGGAAAAAGTCAGAACCCTGACAGGACTTTTGGTCATATTAAAGGCATTCAAACAGATCTGTAGCCAAAATTGATCACTAGAATTCAATGATAGCTCAGACTCCCATTTTGTCATGGGTAAGTAAATTGTTTCATCTATGTCCGATAACATCTTATAAATTTTGGAGGTGAGCTTGGGATTTTTTAGGTCAATAAAATGTGTTACTGTAAAGGGAGGGTCTAGGTCTATTTGGGTTAGGCAGTATTTAGTGCTTATAGCAGATTTAAATTGCTGATATTCTAGAAATTTATTTTTACTAATCCCATAGATCAGGGGTGTCCAAACTACAGCCAGCGGGCAAACTGCGGCCCACGGATCTGTTTATATTGGCCAGCAGCAAATTTTGAAAATGTAATTGAATGTGGCCCGCACATGGCGCTTGAGATCAACTCTGTTGCACTTCTCAGTTTCAACGCTAGATGGAGTCGCTCACAGAAAGGTGTGTTGCGGAGTGGGTGTGTGCTGAGAGCCCCGCGTGCCACAAGAGAGGGGGGGGGGCGAGTGCAATTGGAGATGGGTGTGTGAGAACGGAGCGGAGTTGTGGGGGTCTATATATTCTGTGTTCGGAGGACGGGGCATTTTTTTTTTTTTTTAAACTAGTCCTGTCCAACAGCTAGGCAGACAGATGAGAGCTGAGGGCCTCTTGTGTTGGACATATTTTACTTTAACAAGAGGGGTTATTAATCTTCAGACAAACCAAAGGTATGTCTGAATAAACCCCTTTTGTAATTGAGGCCAAACTTTATTAATTTCAACCATGTTTGGAAATCTTTGGTGTTGGACCGGACGGAAAAGGAAAGAAGGGAAGAAGAGAGAGGGATGTTAGAGAGAGGGGGGGGTAGGAGGGTGATAATAGGAGGGGAAGGGGGGTAAGACCATGAAGCAGCATAAAGCAACAAGTTTACTGGTTGTTAATCATTATGGTAAGGTTCAAATGTAGTACAAAAAGGGCGGGGCCTGTCCACACACACACTCAAGTGAGCGACCTTGGGAGCATTTCGGTAAGACAACTCAGGCAGGCTTTACTTAGGCCACTCCCCTAGGGCGGGTCAGTTAATCAACTCACTTGTGCAGCATCCTATTTAAGTCCAGGTGTGTAAGTTGTTCATCCTTCTTTACTGCAGCACTGCGTTCTTTGCCCCACCCTCCTCCCCGGCTTCCACCTGTGAGCTCCGTTAGGGGTAGTTATTACCCAAAAGTTTATGGAAATTTCTCTCTCTTGGAATTGCACGGAGTTTTATGCCAAACCAAAGGAAAGTGAAATGCAAAGTCAAAGGAAAGTGAAATGCAAAGTCAAAGGAAAGTGAAATGCAAAGTCAAAGGAAAGTGAAATGCAAAGTCAAAGGAAAGTGAAATGCAAAGTCAAAGGAAAGTGAAATGCAAAGTCAAAGGAAAGTGAAATGCAAAGTTAAAGGAAAGTGAAATGCAAAGTTAAAGGAAAGTGAAATGCTTACTTGGAGGAATATGAAATGCTTACTTGGAGGAATGCGAAATGCTTACTTGGAGGAATGCGAAATGCTTACTCAGAGGAAAGTGAATGCTAACTAAGGAAACTGAATGTCAAGAATGTGAAAGCAACAAGTATGTGGAAGCAAACTAAAGATGTGAAAATAAATATTATTACTACTGCATGAGTTGTCTGACTGAAATGTTATCAACACACCTGCTAGCTGCAAAAATGTCCACATGTCAACATGTACACAAAACAGATAGTGTTCACACGCATACTTATGCCTTAAAACCAACTAAATGGCGTATACTTATATAGCGCTTTCTACCTTCTTACGAAGGCCCAAAGCGCTTTACAGTCACAGTCCCATTCACCCACGCACACACACATTCACACATTCACACACTGGCGGCGGCTCCGCTGCCGAACACTGGCGCCAACCTCCCACCAGAGGCAAGGTGGGGTTCAGTGTCTTGCCCAAGGACACTTCGACACATGGGCGTGCAAGGCGGGAATCGAACCTGCAATCTTATGATCATGGGTCGACCGCCCTACCGCTGCACCACGGCCGCCAACTAGTGTGAAATCTTTCATTCATTCAATCATGCAAACTATTAGTGCAAAGGTGAGCGAACACCTGTGCTCAGGTGAGTGTTTATGTTCTTCTAAAATGGATGGTGGAATGTGAAAAGAAGGAGGAGGAGCGCCCAGCCACCCCCACACCCAGACCCCCGCCGCAGCAGCAGCGGCAGCCGGAATTCCCCCAACGCCACACGGGAACAGGCAGGGAACAACCGCCCCCCGGGCGACCAAGACCGCCACCCAGGCCAGGGCCAGCAGGACCGCCGCGAGGCCCCCAGAGCCAGAGAGCAGGGAGGCGCGGAGGGAAAGAGAGCGCCGCCCCAGCCCAACCAGGAAAGCAGCCCCCCCCGCCGCGCCGAGAGAGCCCAACGCAGGGCCCCACCGGAGAAGGACGCCCACAGCCCCAGACGAGCACCCCACCACCACCCAGGGGTTCCGGGCATCCCCCCCGCCCCAACCCCAGGTACGAGCCAGGACCCCCCAAGCGAGACCCGCTCCGCACTCCAGGCAGCCACCCACCCGGCCCATGGCTGGTCCAGGGAGGAGCAAGGCAGGGGCCCGCCGCCCCCGCCCAGGAGAGGGGAACCCCAGGGAAAAAAGGGGGCCCACAAGGGGTGTTGTAAATATGGCCCGACCAGGCTCGGCCACTGTTGGAAGTTTGGCGGGGCCCAGCGCTCAGGGGCAAGGACCAGGACCCACCCCCCAGGGACACGAACACCCCCGGCTCAGGTGTAATGTGAACCCCCCCACCGTGCGGAGAGAGCACCTCCGGGCCCAGGAAGCCGGCACCCAGGGGACACGGCCGCCGTCGCCAAGGGGCCCGCACGAGGACGGGGCATTTTAATAAATAGCATTCTGAACTGTGAAAAAGTATTCCCTTTATGTAAAAAAGAACTTGTTTTGTTTTTGGAATTTTTTTTGTTCAAAACATGATTCATTTTGCTTCATGGAAGAACAAAGGAATCCAGCAGTTCCAGCATATAATTCAGAATAGAACATTTCTGTCCCTCTCAACGTTATCCTCAATCTATGGCAGGGGTGTCCAAAGTTTTTTTGGTGAGGGCCAAATACAGAAAAATGAGCAAAGTTCCGGGCCGCACACTAGAGGTGACATATTGACACATGATTACTGTGTATTTTTAACTCACCTATAATGTGAAGAACATTGCTCTCAGTGGGAGCAGCGATGCTGATCTGTGCCACATAAAACAAGCCCACATCAAAATGAAACATCACTCAATGAAACCTCATTCCAACCAGGCAGTTCAGAACGGCTTTATTGAGCAGCTGAAGCCAGCAGATCTTTACATACGTAGCCGTTAGTGTGGTTGACTGGCAGAGTGCACGATTTTCTAGATTATAAAGACTCGAAGTCCAGTTTTCTCAGAAAAGTAGACCAAAAAAAGGGCTTATAGGTGACCAACAAGGACAATTTTAACATTAAACGCACACAATTTAAAAAGCTTCATTTTACAATTACACTCTGTGACAAAATATGCAGCTATTGCTAATTAAAATGTCAGGGTTATTCCAAATGGGGGTAAGTTTACATGGAAATAATGTGAGGTTGTTTTTTTGAGAAAATCCCACCAGGCTGTTAAGGATGAGCTGATGTTTAAACTTCTGAAGCATTTGTGTTGTTTAATTTTAGAACTGAAGAAAGGTAAATTAGAAATATCTAGGTTAGCACAGAGATTTTGTTCTATATCTAGCCAGGATTCATCCAGCACACCAGGATTCAGCCATTTTGGTACATAACACAATCTGTTCATGGAGTAGTAGTCCTGGAAGTCTGGAAGGCCTAGTCCTCCTCTATCTTTAGGTTTTTGAATAGTTTTTAAACTGATCCTTGGTGGTTTACCTTCCCAGAGGAATTGGGAAATGAATGAGTCTAATGATTTGAACCAAGTAGTTGGAGGTTTGGAAGGAATCATTGAAAACAGGTAGTTAATTTTGGGGAGAATCGTCATTTTTATGGTTGCAACTCTCCCTATTAGAGAATTGGGCAGAGTTTTCCATCTAGTGAGATCAGCCTCGGTTGTTTTAAGGAGTTGGGTGTGGTTTAGCTTGAATAGATCAGAAAGCGTAGAGGAGATATTTATACCTAAGTACTTTATGTTGCCTGTTTGTAGTTTAATAGATAACGGATTTAGGTAATTGCAATTAATTGGTAGAATTGTGCTTTTAGACCAGTTTATGGAGTATTCTGAAACTGAGGAAAATCTATTAATTAGGGAGATGATTTGGCAGATGGAAGATTGTGAATTTGAAGTAAATAGTAAAACATCATCTGCATAAAGACTTATTTTGAGTTGTAGTTTCTTGGTTTGGTTGCCTTCAATGTCTCGACTTTGCCTAATAGCAGCAGCTAGAGGTTCAATAAATAGTGCAAATAAAGACGGAGATAGTGGACAGCCTTGTCTGGTTCCTCTTTGTAAATTAAAGCTTGGAGATGTTTGATCATTTGTTCTGACACGAGCATTAGGAGAGGCATATAGTATTTTAATCCAGTTAATAAATGATTTTCCAAAGCCAAATTTGTTCAGGGTGGCTATTAAAAATTTCCAGTTGACCCGATCAAATGCCTTTTCTGCGTCCAGTGACAAAATGGTTGCTTCTCGGTTGTTGATGGTTGTATAATCTATGAGGTTGATTAATCTGCGCATGTTGGTAGATGGATGTCTACCCTTTATAAAACCTGTTTGGTCAGGATGTATTAGAGAAGGAACTACCTTCTCCAGCCTAAAGCTTTGCAGATTATTTTAAGATCTGCATTGATCAGCGATATGGGTCGATAGCTGAATGGTGATGTGGGATCTTTTCCAGGTTTCAGAAGTAAGATTATAGTATCAGAATTCATATTTGGAGGTAGATAATTGTCCTTAATTTCTATTGTCATTCTGAGAAAAATGGGAGCTAAAATTAGCCAAAACTCTTTCTAAAATTCTGCTGGGAAGCCGTCTGGTCCTGGGGCGTTTTTACTAGGCATGTTGGTTAATGCTTTATGTAGCTCTTCTTCAGTAAGAGGGGACTCCAGGGCTGTGATTTGTTCCTCTGTTGGTCTAGGCCAGGGGTCGGCAACCTTTTTTATCAAAAGATCCACTTTGCCCACCCCCCTCACAAAAAAATGTGTCTGGAGCCGCAAAAAATTACAGAGTTTATAAACTTCTAAAAGTTTTAATCTTTATTTAAATTTTAACAGTTGAAGCCACTGAATACAACAAACAATCCCACTTTAATATATAATATGTTTAATAGTAGTAACTACGGTGGCCCTGAAGTGCAAAGCATTCAACAAATCACTCGATACAAAAACATTTTTAAGATCACAACAACAATTAAAAAAAAAATAAATTAAAAAGCAGCATTACATTTTAGAAAACAAAACAAAATTTCAGAAACCAAAACTTGAAAAACAAAAATGACAAAAAAAAAACATTTCAGAAAACAAAATTAATTTCCAGGAAAAAAAAGAAATATTAAAAAATGAAAACATTTCAGAAAAAAAAAAATTCCAGAAAAAAAATGAAATATTAAAAAACGAAAAACATTTCAGAAAAAAAAAAATCCAGAAAAAAAAATGAAATATTAAAAAATGAAAAACATTTCAGAAAAAAAATGAAATATTAAAAAATGAAAAACATTTCAGAAAACAAAACGAAATCTTCAAAAATGAAAAACATTTCCAAACCGGAAGAGGCAGGTACTATGGGACAACGCTGATTGGATGATGATTTTTGTCAATCATTTGAACTGAAAAGTATTTTAAATGAAGCGATGCCGGATTTTATCGTCCAAACAACAATGTACTATAACAATCCACGTATTTCCCATTTATATATCAAATAAAATATGCAGCAAACTGTTAATGAGCTTTAAAATTATTTTTTTAACATTTCGCCTGACACACGGTCACCCGGAAGTAGTTTGTGAGCACTTTTACTTTGAACGCTGTGCGCTAATGTCTACGGCTGCGAGGTTCACGCTGTCAATCATCTTTAGGTAAGAATCAATTCTGTGATCTTTTCTTTTGTCAGTCACATGTCTCTAAGGATGTTAATTTTAGGATGTTAATTAAAGTGCTGCTTTGAAAAGATAATTTCTTTTTATGTTGCGCATGCGCAAAAGGAACCCGATGGAGACGAACCGTCTTCACATGATAGCCGTTCCCGTTTTCGGTGACAACATGAGAGAAAAAGCTCCGAGCCAGCCTGATTCTGTGATTTATACAGTAATTACAGTAATTATATGGCATCAGTGTTGCTAAAAATCGACTTTAAGACTGAAATCAGTAAACAAGTTCTTATGGGAAATAATATTTAAGTGCATTGTATATTTTTGAACCGTGCATATACACATATACTGAAACTTAAAATTGAACTTTAAAGTTTATAAAATACTTAATTGAATTAACATGTGATATTTCTGCAGGTGAAGTTTCTCAAAGCGAAGTTCCAGAAAGGTTTGTGCTGCAGAAGAACAGATGGCAGCTCTACATGGGAATACAAGAAGACTAGTCATTCATATCATTGTGCAGTGTACAGGCAAGTCACCATGATTTATGTGAAATGTAATCAATAAATATTATTTAACCTTAATATCTAATTTTTTTTTTTTAAATTGCAGGTCCTTTAAAAAACGTCTTTAACCTGCTGCATAAGCCTAGTTGTAAATGATGCAGTGGGGAGTGAAAAACGAAGCACAATTCCTGGCTTTAGCGTCGGGCTGATGATCTGGAAATCACATCTGAGGAATCGCATCAAACACTTGTACAACTCCAAACAACTTAATGTTCCTTTAAGCAAAACTCCAGTTTAAAATGTTCATATTAGGCTTGCTTCATTTAGGAGTTTTTCCATGTTTACCATTTTAGGTTTTAAAGCTTTATTAACAAAGATGATGTTTGATTTTCAAAGCTGTTGTTTAGAAATGTTTTTTTGTCAATGAAAAAACTGAATGCTGACGTGAGGATTGTAATAATGGATATGAAAATAAACAAATTTGTTTCATAGCAATGCAGTATATTTATTGAAAACGTAACATGAATACGTTATTCAATACAGTTGTGGATTTTCCTTTATGGGCTTCTTCATGCAGTCAATCAAATGTTGCGTTTACATTCAGCATTTACTCAGCGGACCTGTCAGTCACATTTATTAGAGGAAAAAATGCATCTGGGAAAAGTCTGTTTGTGCTTAACAACTATATCAAAAAGAGTCATGTCAGAAAAGTTTTGTCCACATTGCTGCTCAGCATCACATCCAGAGGAAGATGCACAGGTAAGGGACCCCAGTTCCTGCTCGTACATGCTTGCAGCTTCCTCTGCACTGGACTCCAGCTCCATTGAAATCCCTGACAGAAATAAATTAATAAATTAAAAATCCCTGACAGAAAAACATCGGCTGCCGTTCATCTTTCATTCAGGAAAAAGTTGAGTTCATCAAAATGAGGAGAAAATGGGTTAAACCAGAAATTCATTAGGGAGGGGTCAAAACACCAAACTCAGAATAAAATACATTATTTCAGTCTTATAAAAAATACATTCTAAAACAATTTGGTATTCCTCCTCTGCCTGAAAGACTAAAACGTTTTTTTAAAGATTTCTTTTACACTACAGACTTTGCCACCTTTAGTTACACACCTGGACGTGTCTGATGATGTGCACATCCAGTCATTTACTGTCATGTTTCTGTGCACTGACACACTCTAAAGTCACAGATCTTAATAGTGTGAATAAGAAGCATTCATAAATGTTATTCTGAGACACAAACTGCTGCAGTTTACCTGACAGCTTTGCTGATTTATGCTGCTGGTACACCTGTCTGAGAATCCTGCCCACGTGACCCCCCCTCTCCAGCTGATGGGGTAACCTGTCATTAACGTATGACTGAAGGATCTTGGATCTGTCTGTAAACACCCACCTAGAAATCACGTTTAACGCTACATTTATTAGATCAAACAAATGTGCCTCCATACCTTATCAGTGGATGGCGGGACTGCATTTCCTGATGTGCGCCGTCTTTAACACCCGTTTCTTCGCAGCTGCTGCTTTAGACAGAATCCTCTCACGACATTTTGAAACATTTGTAAACCTGGTTGGTGTTGATATTTCTGTGTGCGTTCTGTCATCACATCCGCTAAATATTCAAAGATTAAAGTTTATGTTAACGTTTTACCGTCCCTTTCTTTGTTTATCTGCAGAACGGACGTCATCCACACAAACTACTTCCGGGTGACCGTTCTGCTTCAGACGAAATATTCAAAAAATAATTTAAACCTTCATTATCTATTTACTGCATTTTTGATTTAATATGTAAATGGGAAATACGGGAATTATCATGGTACATTGTTGTTTGGACGATAAAATCCGTCGTCGCTTCATTTAAAATACTTTTCAGTTCAAATGATTGACAAACATCATCATCCAATCAGCGTTGTCCCATAGTACCTGCCTCTTCCGGTTTGGAAATGTTTTTCATTTTTGAAGATTTCGTTTTGTTTTCTGGAAATTCATTCTGTGTTCTGAAATCTTTTTCATTTTTTAATATTTCATTTTTTTCTGAAATGTTTTTCATTTTTTTATATTTCATTTTGTTTTTCTGAAATGTTTTCATTTTTTTTATTTCATTTTGTTTTCTGGAAATTAATTTTTTTTCTGAAATGTTTTCATTTTGTAATATTTCTTTTTTTTTCTGGAAATTAATTTTGTTTTCTGAAATCTTTTTTTCTTTTTTCTTTTTTATGTTTTGGTTTCTGAAATTTTGTTTTGTTTTCTAAAATGTAATATGCTTTTTAAATTGTTGCTGTGATCTTAAAAATGTTTTTGTATCGAGTGATTTGTTGAATGGTTTGCACTTCAGGGCCACCGTAAGTAACCCATGCATTCTCCCGTCCTCTTCGGGTTTGTTGGCAGCCAGCCAGTGATCAATGGACGCACCTTAAAATACAAAAAAACGACATCAGTTCTGAGTATGAGGATTTAAAAAAAAATAATTTCCTGTTTAGTGGAAATTATGTTCCTCTTACCTGTTTAGTGGGATTTCTGTGTCTGAATTTCCCTGCAGATCTTCCCTATGTCGGCGCTGTGAGATGTGACTTTCATCTTCATGCAGGACTGTAGAGTCTCGCTGGTGAGGCGGGAGCGGTATTTGGACTTTATAATGTTCATGCTTGAGAAAACTTGCTTGCATAAGTAAGTTGAACCAAAGATGGATAGGACTCCTAATGCACACCTTTTCATGTTGATTTAGGTGTCAGGAATGGCATTCCATGTTGCAAAAATAAGTTTGTCGGGTTGGGGTAGTTTTTCCATATCACTCCATTTGTGCTCTTTAGCGAGAGTAGCCCTCTGACGGGCAATTTCTTCAAGATCCGCTGACAGGGATTTAAACTTGTTAACCCACAAAACTTTATCCGCAATATCGGCCAGTTCAATTTCTAGATCAGGCTTACTTACTCCTGTGAATGCGGATGTGTTCAGCAGGGATGGGTCGCTGTTCAGCGGTGCGACAGGGAAAGAGAGAGGCTATTTCTCCTTTCTGAACTCACTGAATCTTTCTCCAAATGCAGCTTGCATTGCAGTAATGGCACGGTGTAAATTATCACAATTTATGTGATTGTTTTCTTCTTTGAACTCTCTTAGGGAGGGGAAGTGAGAGAGCGTGCCATTTTGTACATCTCTGGCGAACACTGTCATCTTGCGCTTAAATGCCCAAATCTCCTCCAGCATGTGCAGAGCCGTGCTTCCCTGTCCTTGGAGATTTTTATTCAGCATGTTCAAGTAACTTGTCATGTCTACCATGAAGTAAAACTTTTCCAGCCAAGATGGGTCTTCCAGCTCAGGATACCTGAGGCCTTTATTTCCCAAGAAGGTTTTTACGTGCTCCAGACAGGCAGCGACGCGTTTCAGCACCTCCCCCCTGGACAGCCACCGGACTCTGTTGAGCAGCAGGAGATCTGAAGACGTGTTTTCTACTTCTTCTAACAACGAACAAAACTGTCGGTGGCTTAACCCATCCGCAATTATTTTGTTCACCATCTTAATAACAAGGTTCATTACTTCCACACATTCAGGGGGAAATGTTTGTGCGCTAAGTGCTTCTTGGTGGATAAGGCAGAGAAACGTCATCAGATCTCGGCCCGGTGACTTTTGAAGTAAATTCACAAAGCCCTTCTGTGCTCCTCTCATACTTGGCGCCCCGTCAGTAGATACCGACACTAGGTGAGTGGGGTTTATCCCTTTATCTTTTAGACAACAGCATCACAAATGTCCTGCCCCCGAGTTTGGCCCTTAAGCGGTATGAGTTCAATCAGTTCTTCCTGCGGCCCATTAGCATTGGGGTACCTGCATAAAAGTGCTACCTCCTCAACATCGTTTACATCACTTGACTCATCACAGGCAATTGAAGATGCTTGAGCTGCATTAACATCGTCAATTTGCTTACTACTGATATTTGCTGCCATTTTAATGGTCCTGTCCTTAACCGTCTTTGCAGAGAGAAGCATGTCTTTCATTTTCTGAACAATTTCCTTTTTGTTTTTAAAATCGGAGAATAGATGCTCTGATATTTGAATAAAGGTTTCTTTTATGTATTCTCCGTCTGTGAACGGCTTACCCCTCTTTACCATCTCCTGAGCTGCCAAAAACTAGCCGCTGTAGTTGACTGTGGAGAGCTGATCCATTTTTTGAAAGATAGTTTTCTCTCTCCATCTCGTCGTTGCAATTCAGAAAATTGCTCTCTGGCGCTCATCTTCGGTTGGGTATTTTTCAGCAAATGCTAAATGCTTGCTTTGAAAATGTCTTTCAACGTTACTTTTTTTTGTTGTTTGATAGTTTCTCGCCACATATCAAGCACGCAGGTAAGCCAGCGTCATTGGCAGATGTCCGCGCTGCATTAAACTCTCTATTTTCTTCTGAATTTTTTCTTTTTTGGGCTCTTTTTATGCTTACAGTGGTAGGGGTTCCCGTCGTGGTCCCGCCAGCAAGTAAAGGCGACGGCTGCTGACGTTGATGTGACATATATTTAAAGTGTCAAATAAAATAAAAAAACTTTATTTAGAATCTAAATTTTAGAATCTAAATAAAGTTTTTTTTTTTTTTTATAATTTGTCATCTAAATTTTAGATGGTCCATATACTTTTACCCGCTTCTTTCCCATCAGTGGGGTCACGGGGGCCGGCTGGTATAGGCGAAGGGCAGGGTACACCCTGGACAGGTCGCCAGCCATCGGGAGCCACTACAATGAGGCTGAAGAGCCGCATGTGGCTCCAGAGCCGCAGGTTGCCTACCCCTGGTCTAGGCAAAGCTATGCTATTGAGAAAACTATTGATGTCATTGTCAGAAGGATCAATTTGAGATGAGTTGAGGATTGGTAAAAGTTTTTAAAAACAGAATTTATCGCAGCTGGATCTGTGTTTCCATAGCTATGTTCAAACAAGGAGCTGTTAACCAAGAAATAATCTAGCCTGGAGTATGATTGATGAACTGTGGAAAAAAAGGTATAAGCTCTTTTCGTGGGATGGAATAAACGCCAAACATCACAAAGACCAAAATCCTCCATGTACTGTTTAACAGTGTTTGTGGACTGCCAGGTTCTAAGATTTCCTGTTATTTAGCCTATCCATTTCTGGATCTAAACACATGTTGAGGTCACCTGCAATGATTAGCGATTTGTCTGTATGTTCAGATAGCGCAGAGAAGAAGGAATGAAAGAATGAAGGGTCATCTACATTGGGGGCGTACACATTAGCTAAACACAGCTGCATATTTTGAGTGGAAAGAGTGACTATTATAAATCTTCCTTCTGGGTCTACGATTTTGTTGGCTTCGGTGAATTTAACTTCCTTATTTATCATAATTGCTACTCCTCTCTGTCTAGAATTATAACAGGCTGAATATACGTTTGGAAAATCTGCTGTGGCGAGAATATTCACTGAGGAATTAGACATATGAGTTTCTTGAAGAAACGCAAAATCAGTTTTGAGATCTTTTAATGTGGTCAATATTTTCAGTCTCTTCTCTCTGGTTCCAGCTCCGTGCACATTCCAAGTAACTAACCTTAGGGTGGACATGCTGCTGTTGAGGTGAATGCTAGAAACTGTGTGTTATTGATGGAGGCAAAAATGAGTATATATGTACACATAATTGTGTGCTTGATGTTGCTATGAGGCTTTATGTTTAATGTACAGTGCATGTGATGTAATGCTGGACATGCTGAGTGTCTGAGTGTGTTGTGCAGATCAGTACTATTGTAGAGTGGCTGAGTTATGTGGCAGCTTAGGTGAGGGGGAGGGAATAGTGTGTGAAAAAAGGGAAAGGAGTGCAGAGGGAGGGATAACTAAGGAAACAGGGAGGGTAGAAACAGAACAAACCTATCATAAACAGGTTGTAGCTGCTGAGGAGACTGGTGGTGATTTTACCTAAAGTGGAAAACCTTTATGCCCCGTGAGTTCTGCCCAGTGTGTCACATATAAGCATAAACTGACACCTGTGCAGAGAGTGTAAAGGGTGTGGATACATGTCTGGTTTAGAAGAGCCAGGGAGTGACGTTTGGGTCACGGTGGAGCTGTCCGTTTACATAGAGCCGGTCCACAGAGATGACAGCGCGGGCCCCTTCATTCAGAAATTTCTTCCTGATGGGGAACAGGATCCTTCGGCGCTCCAAGATTTCTTTGGGGAACTGGTCATCCATCCTGAAGTCGGTTCCTCGGAGCTCCCTGCCACGGCGCCTCACCTCTTCCTTCTCCTTGTGAAGGACAAACTTGGCCACGATGGGTCTGGGCCTGCGGTTCCCAGGTCTCACTGCTCACATGCGATGCACACGGTGAAAGTTTATGGTTTTAACTTTTTCCTCTGGAAGCTTTAGCTGGGTTTGAATAAAGTTTTTAATTTTTTCCACGGCGTTTTCTTCTGGCGTTTCTGGTATTCCCATGACCACCAGGTTATCTCTCATGGATCTTGATTGAAGATCCAGAATGGACTCTTTGATCTTCTTATTTTCTTCAGAAAGTTGGCTCATTCCCTCAGCGCTGAATTCTCCACTTCCTCTAATTCTAACTTCTCAAACGTCACTATGGGGTCAAATTGTGAAGTTTGGTCGTTTCCTGCAAATAAACTCTGATATGAATTTGTAACAACAACCAGTAAATAGCTGGTAAACTAACCTGGCTCCAGTTAGTTTCCATTTTAAAGGTGTTTTTCTAAAAAAGTTTCCTCTTGGTTCAAAGTAAACCTGGACGGTTTCTCTAAACTGATGTGGATGGAGGCCCTAGCTCTAGCTGGAAACACTGCTACAACGTGAAGGGGATTTTCATGGATGGTTACCTCTCAGGTTGGACACGCCCCTGACCAGGTGCCAGTGGTTGTATTGATGATTGAGGATCAGATAGAAGAGTTGGAGCAGCATAGCAGCCCCAGTCTGCAGTCTAACAGTGGTGACATCAGGCTGGGCTCATGGGCTGATTTGGAAGAGAGAGAAACTGTCAACTTTGTAGGGGAGAGCTGCCATTTTCTGCCAAATCCTTGTTCTCCTGTTTCTTTTAGTGGTCAGACAGTCAGCATGTAGGTTTGGGACTTTTATTTTGTAGGATCTGAGGGAAGTTTGTTTTCTCCGTTTACTAGAGGTGTGTTCTGTTTGTTGTGTTCGCCTTGGCTCTCCCTGAATTTAAGATGCTCCTAGAATAAATTCCAGTTATTCTTATCTCCACTTCTTTGTTTTTTCTACACATTGATCTGAATTATTTCACTTATTCACCAACGTGAAAAGAGGAAAAGTTGATTGGATCAGTGATGAACAGAAGCACAAATACAGAAAGACATCCTCAGCGGGGGGGTTACCAGCAAACAGCACCTTTAGCCAAAATAGATCCAGATGTGAGAATCAAACACTCCTCTACACACTGAAGCAAGCAGCTCTACAAAAGGTTCTGGTTCTGTTTGGAAGAGGAAAAATCCCAGCAGAACTTTAGTCATCAACAAGTTTAGGAAAACGTCTCTGCTGCAGAACACAGGAGAACCAAACCAACTCATGTGTCTGTGTGGGACTGGAAGTTCAGAAAAGTCCTCATGGCTTTGAGATGCTTTTTGGGAACAAACAGATCCCAGAGTGGAAAGCCCACACCATGACAGCGCCGCCTCCTTTAAGGCTGGAAGCTACATCTCCAAAATACACTTTGGTGGCTGTTTTGGAGCAGATGAGAACTTTTTCAAACGCTAAAAACGTCTGCAGTTAGAAAAGTACAACTCTGTTGAACAACATGCTTTTATTTTGAAAATTACAATGACTTGGTTTCATTTAAAGTAGATTTATAAATGTGTGTATTTGTTATTTACAATGATGTTCTTATTGCAAACCTGAAAGTGAATCCTTGGAAAATGACATCATGTACAATAAAGTTTGAATGATTGAATAAATAAATAAATAATAATCAACACATATCGCCGTCTGCAGGATGTTTGTGTGCATTTATACATGCCAACATATCCCAGAATTCCCTGGTTTCAGCGCCATCATGTTTTAAAAACAAATTTATTCCACAAAAAGGAAATAAATCAAGTAGAAAACATCAAACTAAAGCTTGGTGGCTGATGCTAAAGCTGCTGATGCCCTCTTTTTATATTTGATTATTATTGAAATATAATCATTACAAACTCTCAGACACAACCACACAATGATGCAAGGCACAGCTCTACACACACAAAACAACGTCTACATGTCTAAAATCTAGAAATCTTTCAGCATCAATGACATTTCAAGGCATTTAACAATCTGGACTCTAGATCAGTAACTATTCTGGAGCAGATTTCCAAATGTCATCAATAAAGGATTTGAGTTCTGAATCCATTCAATGAGGAGAAATACAGTCTGACTTCAATTTCAAACACAGTCAATTCAGATGATCTGTTTTCATTTGGATGCATTTCTTTCTTTTTGGGGACTACGGGCCATTTGATGAATTTCCATAGTTGATCACCTGATGTGTCTGTTATTTTAGATTGATGATACTTTACTGTTAAAGTCATGGTAGAATTGACCTTTAAAGGATTTGTTTACATATTTATCATCACATTTTTCAGTGAGTTTTATTTCATCTCTGACTAAATTTGGTAGTTTATTTTGAACATTGGAAGACAATATTCTATTTCTTCTTAAATGGATTAAAGCAATTGGAATTTCTCTGCAGGTTTTCTGAAATTCCTTGGTTGAACATTAAATATCAAATGGACTTTTGAAGTCTCTTCATTGAAGAATTTCTCCATTTGAATCAAGAACATCGTTTCCAAAATGATCTTGAGGTCAAACCAATTCTGCTGAAACATTGTCTTCCTGCTTGTGGTCATTACTCTGTTGTTCCACAGGGGGGCGCAGTGAGGCCAAAACTAGGACTACAGAGCATTTTCCACTGGAAAAGTACTTGTTGGTGAAATTCTGAAATCTTTAGAGGAAGTTTGGAAATTTCAAAGTCACATCAACCAAAAATCTAATCCAGCGACTTTTTTGAAGATGTTTTTGGGAAAATGAAACCAGAATGAGTCAGGATTAGCTAGAAAGTCTTTAAACATTTGATTCTAAAAGTTCCAACCATTGATTCTAAATCAATCGTCTTCACACCTCCCTAATTATATTCCTTAATTATTAGAAATTTTCTGATGAAATGGGTCTTATTTCTCCAAATAAATGTATAAATAATTGAGTATTTTTTTTAATTCTTTGCATTAATGTAGAAAGATTGTCACGGATATATTAATGTTGAAATTCCTTCTGATTTGGAGAACAAGTTTCCTCCAAAAATGGTTCAATCTCTGATAAACTGCAGCAGCAGATCACAGCAGCAGGTGGCACACATTACCCATAATACACCACGCCTGCTGGCTGACCACCAGCAGGAGTAAATCTAAACAGAGGAGGAGAGAAAAGGAACTGTCCTCAATTACCTTCAGTCAGAGAATGAGATTCATTTGATATTTTATTAATTACAGAAATATTAATTTCCACAAAATTCCACAAACCTCTGAAAGCCCAGATTCTCTCTAACTGTATGAAATGATGTTTGTCTCCAAAGCCAAAGGACTCTGCAGTGAGAGACATCAGCCGGTAGAGGGCGCTGTCACCTGTTTACCTGGAGTTTCAATCTCTTTGAAATTTCTTGTCTGCGTCAAATTAAAATTGATAATTCAATAAGTGAAAATACAAAAATGGTTTGTCAATATGTTGTAAAATTCTATCAGAAACTTGACACTAAAGATGATTTAGAGAAGAAGATATTGAAGTATTTATTAACAATATTAAAGATAAGGTTAGAAAATTCAGTGAAACCTTTGAAAAGACTTGAGAGCAGAAAATGAAAACAGAGGAAGTTGAAGACTGGATTAAATCTCTGAAAGAGAATAAAAGTCCAGGTAATGATGGACTAACAAGTGAGTTTTATCAATGTTTTATTGATAAAATGACCCCTTTTCTAACAGATTGATTTGAAGAAGCTTTAGACATTGGTCTATTGCCCCCAACTCTCAGACAGCCTCATCAAACTCATCCCAGAATATTCACTCCTCAGATTGGTCCGGGACCGGAGGAGTTCCAGGCCAACTAAGCAGTTTTTCCTAATGAGGAGCTCCTCTCAGCCGCTGAGCATCATGGGAGTCCTTCCTGTTGGTGAGGAGCAATCATTTGATCTGAAAGGGATCACTGTTTAGTTTTAGGACAATGTCTGCGTTCTTTCTGACATAATAACAGTCATTCATAGATGAATGAATCTTTTTCTGAATCAGAATAAACCAAATTAGTAGAGTTTGACCTTAGTTTAGATATATGCTAATTCATTCATTTAACCTTAGAAAAGGCACATTTCTAAGACTGGACCATTAATATTTATGGACTATACTATACAATTCATCAAACTACAATAGAATGATTTTTTCATCATTCAGATCATTTTGCAGTTCAACTTTGAACTTTTTGAACTTTTCATTTGTCACAGCTCAGCTGCTCTGGTTCTCCTTTTTTCCCTGTTTTACTTTAAATAACAGCTCATTCAGTTTAAAACATTATTTATTGTGTTAAGGCTTTGGATTAATACAAAATAGAAAGCTTTATTGAAATCATGTTTGGAACATTTCAATGGAACAAAAGGGAAACTTTCCCTGAAACTGTTTAACGTAAGAAAATCATTTATTTGATCAACTTTATTGATTGGTGTTATTCATTTAATTGATATTTTTATTTGAACATTTTTCTGTAATAAAACCAATCAAATGTATTTTCTTCTGTCATTGTTAGTTTTTTTTTTACCACGTTTTTATCTGTCTCTTCAAATGTTTTCATTTTTTGAATGTTTTCTATAAATTATAGTCATGTCTGATAAACATCTGTTAAAAATGGATATTTTTAGAAAATAGATTGATTTTCTTAAATTCCTGGTTGGAAATGGTGTAAATCCTGAATATTGATGTTTTCAAGCACGTCAGTGATGGCTGAGCGGGTTTTTTCTCTGGAATGCTTTTGATTGACAGGCTTCCAAACACAAAGAACTTTGATCAACAGCTGCTTGATGAGAGTTCATAGAGAAAGAAACAAAAATGTCTTGAAAATGTGACATCACAAAGGGAAACCCGTTTAAAAAAGGTGTTTTTTACTACATTACAAAAATCTGTACCATTTGTTGTAAAAGGGAAAAAAACATGAAAAAATCTGTTTTTCTGGATGAAAAATGTGCTGAATATGAAGATGAATAAACCAAAATCTCATGTTTGTTGAATGATTCTTCTTGCTTGGTAGATGCTTCTACTGGCTGTGTCTCTTTTGCCTTTGGGTCAAAGCAGAAATCCTTTTCTGTCAGAAACATTGAACCAGCTAGGGTTAAGTTTCCATTGACTTGAGACTTTTTCCAGATCCTGAGATCAGTGAACTGATCCATGTCCTTTGGTTGATGTTTCTCCAAATGTTGAACTGTTGTCTTCACAGCTTTCATTTTAGACCCAAGGCTTTCAATGGAAACAACTGTTGTTTGAAACATTTGAGGAAGTTGGTTACCGTTTTCATTAAAGACTGTGACATCAGCAAGTCGCTTTCATTGAATTCTTTTAGAGTTTCTAAATGACATTTTTGAAACAAACCTACTTTATTCCTTTCTGAACTGGGAATCTTAGGGACGTTCTTTGTGGAAGGACGGTACTATTGGGAACAAAAACCAAAACAGAAACTGAATTCATTCTATTATTAAATGTTTACCAAATCCCAGAAACTCTAATGTACCAAATAGAAACTCCTGTTCAATCAGATCAAAGGCTCAATAGAGTCAATGAACCCCCCTTCTTTCAATTCTATTCACTTTGATTGATGTAGTCCAATATTCCAACAATAGTCGTCTCAATTCTACCGGTAATTGTAGAATAAACACCAAACCCTAAAGAACATGAAGTCATCCAATTCAATAGGTAATGGCTAAACTAAATGGAACAGACTAAAGTGACCTTTGACCCTCCTTCTCATACAGTCCCAAACCAGTTCCCCTCTGGAGATCCAGGATGTAGACGAGTCGGCTCAGGACGCGTTCACCAGGTTCCACTCAGTTTTTGGAACCATCTGATGTCAAGTGTTCTCTAAAAACCAACAGTGGAATTTACCAATTCATTCAGACCAAAGGCAGTAGAGAAATTGCTGCCTTTTATTGTCTGGATGCATTTTTTTTTTCAAATGTCTTCTGTTTTTACCGTCTCTATGTTGTTTTTTTCTTTTCAATTGGTGGTGACTCATCACCATGGAAACACGTTGCTGTATTTGTGCATCAATCAAAAGTGTTGTGTGGTGCATCGCTCACCGCCTCAACGCCATCAGCCACCGCAGACCGGTGAGCGCCGGCCCATCCAAACGGCGCCAGACGGCTCATGAAGTTCTGGACTTTAGGCTTTCTTCCTATTTTCCAGAACTGTGAACTTTTCAGTCCAAAGTCAGAAAGTGAGAATCTGGACTGAAACAAACGGGATTCTGGGTAATTTCTCTGGAAACTGTTGCTAAATTCCTTAAACTGTGTGTTTGCGTGTGTGAACATGAGTTGGATGGTGGACATGCAGACTTGTCTGGATGTGAACATTTTTGGAGCCAACAGGTATGTTTCCAACGTTTGAGTATGTGTGTGGACAGGCCCCGCCCCTTCTAGATCTGGATTAACCCTTGTGCTATTTTAGATGACCCCCCCTTCCATTGACGTGTTCTCCCTACCATGACAAAGGTGGATAAAGGTGGAAAGATTTCATGGAATCCATGGACAGTGAAGATCACAAATCATTGAAGAAAAAAGGTTCAGAGCACTGTCTGGTGGGTCTAGATGACCCAACTCCCAACGTTAAAGTGCCTAGGATAGACCAGGGTTAATCTGACCCTGACTGGAATGATTCTAGACATGCTGCTGCTTCATGGTTTTACCCCCCCTCCCTCTAACATCCCTCTGTCTTCTTCCCTCCTTTTCTTTTCCATCCGCTCCAACAAAAAAATGTTCCAAATAGAAGTCAGATGAATAAAGTTGAGTCTAAATTCCAAAAGGAGTTTCTTCAAATCTCCACCTAGTGTGTCTAAAGATTCCTGACCCAGATTCATCTGTTTGCTCAGCTGTTGGACAAGTTCACAAAAAGAAACTAGGAGTCCATCTGCTGCTGTGCTGCAGACACAACGGCTCAGTGGAGGCACGGCTGACCTTTCAATCAAAGAGAGAGGGTTCAAATCCCACAAAGTATGGTCCAGAAAACTGTTTTTTGAATAGAGTGTGGAACATCTTCACTTCAAAACAGAGACCAGCTGCTGATCTGCTGCAGACAGATCAGCTCAGTGGTAACCACTTGATCCTGGGAGCAGAAGACTGAGGGTTCAATTCCCTCCTAATGTCTTTCTAAATCCATCAACAGTTTTTTCAGAGTCTGGAACGTCTTCACCTCATCAGAACGACCAGCTACTGCTCTGTTCCAGCCATGAGGGCTCAGTGGAAACACATCACACCACCAATGCAAAAGGTGGAGGGTTCAAATCCTGCTAAGTATCTTTGGAAAGAAACTCCTAGTTTTTCCACAATGTAGACTGTCTTCACCTCATCAGAACGAGGAGCTGCAGCTCCAGTCTAGGTAGAATAGCTCAGTGGTAGAGAGCAGCTTATTAACTAGGAAAACGGTTCAATTCCCAGCTGGAGACAGAGGCAGTAACTTACCTCTGTCATCTAGAAACAAGAACTAAAGAGAATTCAACAGGAAGAAACAGATGATAGGATTCATTGGTAAGTCAGTGTAGGGGGGGTTAGTGGAGGGGGGGTGGAAACTGGCCACAAAGGAGGAAATGAGAGGAAGAAGACAAATGTGGTCAGTTTCCAAAGGGAGCATGGGGGAGAAGATGGGATGGGAGGAGGGAAAGGATGAAGGTGGAGATAGAGGGAGGTGTGTTGGAAAAGTTTATATAACCTTCCCCCCCAACCCAGATGCATTTGGGTTATTCTAAAAGTCAAATCTGCTCTTATTATCTAACCTCTTTTCCCTTTGTTTAGCCTGTGTCTTCCTCTCTCTTCCTCCCCCCTGAGGGGCTGGTCACATGTTTCTGTTGTCTTCCATGTTTCTTTTCTGTGACCAGCCCCTCATCCTTCCTCCTTCACTCCATCTGTGCTGCTCTTCTCTATCCTCCAACCTTTTCTAGCATCTGCTGCTGCTGCTTTCTCCCATTTCCTTGACCTTTGCCAACCAGACAAACTGCACTGACCTTGATTGACCTTCAGTCTGACAGAGGGAAGTTACTGCCTCTGTCCCAAGCTCGGAATTGAACCCTGCACTCCCACCCATAATAGCCTCTTCTCTACCACTGTGCTGTACTTCCTAGACCAGAACTGCAGCTCCTCGTTCTGATGAGGTGAAGATGTTAGACTCTCTGAAAAAACTTGGAGGGTTTCTTTCCAAATCCATGCGGTGGGATTTGAACCCTCACTCATCTGCTTGTTAGATCAACTCTACAACGCTGAGCTGTTCTGCTTGTGTCAAATCAGCAGCTGGTCTCTCATTTAAGGTGAAGATGTTCTCCACTTTGAAGAAAATGACAGAGATACTCAGTGGGATTTGAACCCTCACAGTTGGGAATTGAGGTCAGGCATCATTTCCCTGAAGCCATCAGTCTGTCTTAGAGGAGCGGCTGGTGGTTCTGATGAGAGAAGATGTTCCACACTCTGAGAAATGTTTTAGATGAAAGTTGGGATTTGAACCATCAAGCTGGTGTTTGATGGTCAGGTGTGTTTTTCCTGAATCCTATTGTCTGAACCAGACCTGCAGCTGGTGGTTCTGATGAGGTGAAGATGTTCCACTCTGAGAAAAAATGATGATCTTCTGAACAAAGACTCTCAGTGGGATTTGAACCCTCAGGCTTTTGTATGCTCTTCTGCTAATGCTCAGTGAGAAAGAATTTTGCGACAAGTTTCCCAGGGTGGATGTTAAAATGCAAATGCAATCCCCTCTTTGCATTTTCATTTTAATAATGACACAGAATAAGCGGTTTTAAGTAGAAAATGAAAAAGCATTTTGAAATATTGCTTTTTCCTTTTAATTTTGTGGCATTTGCAGCTACATTTTGAAAATGAAAAAGCATTTCTAGTTATGACTTTGCTTTTTATTTATGATGCAGATTGGCTTCCATAGTCTGAGAGGCGAACAGCACAACTGCAGAGGCAGCAGATAGTCTCAGCATTATCATTATCAGCTCCTCGTTCTGATGAGGTGAAGATGTTCCACTCTGAGAAAAAATGATGATCTTCTGATCAAAGACTCTCAGTGGGATTTGAACCCTCACCCTTCTGCTCACTCTGCCTCCAACTCCTCTATTCAAGCCAATAACTCTATGCTGTTCTGACTGCATCAGAGCTGCAGGTCATCTAAATTATGAGAAAAAAAAGAGAATAAACCTGTTAGATTATTTACCAAGAGACTAAGTGGAATTTGAACCTTCAAAGGTCAAATTAAGGTCAGGCAGGATTTCCCTGAACTCTTATGTCTGCGTTAGAGCAGCAGCTCTTGGTTCTCATGAGGTGAAGATGACTTCAAAGTCTGAAAAAAGCTATTTTTTGTTTTATCAATGGTGGGATTTGAACCCTCACCCTTCTGATCAAGCCAATAACACTAAACTGTTCTGGCTGCATCACATCACTGCAGAAAACTCCCACTAAGTGTCAGGTTTTTTTCAGAGTGTGGAACATCTTGACCTGGTTGCTGCTTCAGAGCCAATGGCGGCACGACAAACCCTTTTCCCTTTTTTAGCTTCTATTGTTTTTCATTGAACAATTGGAACTTTCAAAAAAACATGACTGAACATCAAACATTTGAACAAAAGAAGGTTTTTTTTGGCTCCTCTAGCAGTTTGAAGGATTCTAACTGGATTTGAAATTCACTAATAACTATTGTAAATTGGGGGTGGGGTGGGGGGGCTATACATTAATATTTATGCATATTGAATTTGGCATAGAAAATAGTTTTATTATATTGTGTTTTTCATTCTGAGACCAAAGATGATGATGAAAAGAGTAAATGTTGGTCATGACGGGTTTCTATTTTTGTCCATAAATTTGTGTTTGGGGACATGACCCCCCCCCCCACACACACTAAATCCTAACCGATGTCATTTAGTTTGGGGGGAAACAGAATCTTTCATTGGTTTGTTTTTGATGAACTTCTTTGCATCGGCAGCAGAATAGACTAAACTCTGGACAAACATTTCACTTTAGTCCAATAAATAGACTGAAAAATCTCAAGTTGAGATGAATATGGACTAGTTTGGATTTGATCCTTTACAGAGATGGATTCCTAAATCAATTCTTTCTGATTTGAAAAGGATACGACTATTTCATTCAAAATGGATTGACTTAGTTTGAACTTTAAATCTAAGGTGTCAGAGATTCATTTGACTTTCTAAAACCTGGAGTGCCACACTAAACCCCTCACGCCTGAGACTTTCCTTGAAGTGTCCAGTTCAATCCTTGAAGTGTCAAAGATTTGGGCTTTGACAGCAGTTTGAGCTATTCTTCTGTTATCTTGAATCGTCTTCTTGACACTTTTCTGTTTGTTCTCGAAGAAGAAAAGCTGTTTGTCTCTAGAAGACGTGAGCAACAGATGGGATTTGAACCTTAGAGCCTCACACTAACCCACTACACCATCAGGGCCACTCACACTGAAACGTCTTCTCATGGTGCTTTGAACTTTACATTTTTGTCTGTCAACTTTCAAATGTTGCTATGGGAGAATTGAACCAGCAACCTCTGAGTTAGATGATTCTTAGTTAGATTCTAACACAATGGGAGTAGAAAAGATCCACACAAATATTGTCAGCCAACAGTACTACAAAAAAACACACAAAACATAACACAGCACCAAAAGTGTTAGTGCTAAATCTAGCACACCTGGCATTAGCTCCATCAGCTGCACTGCCCATACCACCTTATTTGAACAGAAAATCAAACTTCAAAGCGGTCTTTCAGTCCTGGATCACATATGCAGCCAATAAACTTTTGTCTCTGGGCTTGGAATTGGACTATGGCTATGTTTGCAAAATACTGAGAATAGCAGTACAGCAAGCCTGATATTTGAACTTACCATCAGAAAGTTGTTGGATTGCATTGTGTACAGATGTCTGTTGTTGCTGAGTGAGGATGAGTGTAGGTGGCTCTCCATGAACAGCTGGAACTCTTCCTCCTCCAGTGGAGGCAGTCTTTGAATTCCATCCTGCTCTAGGATGGCATCAATGTTTTGGTGGCTGGAGGGATTTTCCCCAAACACATTGTTGACAGCTGTGCTGTCTGTTGCAATGTTTTGGAGCGTCCCTCTGTCCAGAGTTCAGATGGTTGGCCATTATTTTCTGGAGGTTCCAGGCCTGTCTAAACTGCTCCAGTCTTTGTGGAATTTCAGGAAGAGAAACAATCTGCAGTGAAAGTCTGTGGACATCATCATCTGGGTTTAGAAGCTCTGAATCCTCTAAGGAGTAGAACATGAGGTCAAAGTGCTGCAACACATGCAGAAATACATCACGCCAAAGGCCTTCAATGCTCTGATGGTGAACGGATCGTCCGGTTCTGGATCCTCTGTGTTCAAGTCCTTGAAGTAGATGCATGAATGAAGCCACCAGGATGTTTTCAGCACCATGGTCAGCTCTGACTCTTGATGGTAGGGCATAGAGGCATGTTGCTTTCAAACACGGAGAAAGCTCTGTTGTGGCACGATTGTCTGTGCTGCAGTTGAGGGAAGTCATCAGACGGGAGGATCCATCAATTGAACCATGAATCCCAAAACCCCATCTAGAAAGGTTGAAAAACAAATATTACTGGAAGATTCTAAGACTATTGACAGTCGTCTGGAAACAATAGAGCTGGAAACTTTTTCTACTTGCTGAAGTTATTTTCAAAATCTAAAAAAGGATGACAAGTATGGTAATAATCACCTTAGGAGACGCATGTTCCCATCAATGTGCCACAAACTATTGGGGTAAGGTACATGATAAACACGTCCTGCAACTGCCATAAAAGATTGATGGAAGCTAAAAATTAAACACATGCAATAAAACAACTTTCATAACATCATAAACTGACAAAAGTCACTCTTTATAACTATTCATAAACTAAAAACAGTTTTTAAATTCTCTCTGAATCACTGTATAGTGATATAAACATTTGGCAACATTAAAACATAATATTCTAAGTTGTATTTCTTCATTTGTAAAGAAAATGCACTAATATGGTTTGTTAGATGCATAGGACATATGTCCAAAAACAGACATACCAAGTAAAATTTTGTTTTTAGTGAAAAGGGCGTATGATCACATATGGTGCCTGCATTTTTCAGGCTGTATTTTCACTCATTTCAATAAATTCTCCGCAAACAACTTATATGTCAACACTTAACAAAACTATTCAACAATAAAATGTATGAGTTTCATCAACTTACCGTGGTTAGTTTTGACGATTCCTTTGAAAATGTCCAGTGAACTGAGCTGCAAAAGCAACTTTTTCTGATTTTGGAGAAAAGGGGAAATTTGATTTGACCCTGCTCTCTGCTGATTGGTCAAGTTGCACAATTGAGTAACCTATAATGGAGGATGATCTTTGCTGAGTCATGGGTAAAGATCCCATGACTCTTGAACTCACTGAGACGGGGGAAGGACGCGATAAGTAACAGGTGCGGAAATTACCAAAAACAGTCACTTACCCAATAAAGGGTTTTTAAGCACCATTGGAGTGTTTATTTTTTTAAATTCATCATCATACTAATTCTCATACATGTGTGGTGGGTCAGAAAAAAAAGAAGACACCCCTATTTTATTTTGTCATAGTCTTTATGTTGTTGTATATATTTTTTTATCCCTGATAAATCTCGTTAAGTACTGATTTCAGAACAGGCTCAGTTACCATTGTGCTATTTCACGACCGGCCGCTAGAGGGCGATCATCACGCTGGTATAGAGTAGTTGGGCTGTCAGGAAGAAGAATAAAGTTTCCTGTGTTGAAGCTAACGGCAGCTCAAAGTGTTTGTCTCTTCTGTTCTCACCACAGGTCAGTAAAAGAGCATCTGAATAAATGATAATTACAGATTATAATCAGAAATGTTGTTTTGAGATGATCTTTGTCAAGAGGAAATATGAAGTGTGGTAGAGAGATGGTGGTGAAAGAGTAGATCATTATTGTTATTATCATTTTTGTCTAACAGCTGACAGCTTTGAAGTGCGGGGGGGGGGGGGTCAGACTCTGCTCTGAACTTAATTTATTATATATTTAATGAAACAAACTTCATACAATATGTTGTTCTGGTTTATAGCGCATGTTAAATGCAGATTTCTGATTAATGCTTGATTGTAGGAGATATAGTGAATATTTAGATTTATGGATCTAAGTTTAACTGATAGAAAACTAACATTTTTTATTTAAGTTTTGATCATCCTGTAAATATGATTAAATGTTACAAAGAAACTATTTTATAGAGTGATAGAAATTACGGAGTTTTCATAAATGTTCAAAGGTGAAGTTAAAGGGTCGCCAGTCTGTCGCAGTGTAGAATATCCTCAATCACACATCCATCCATTCTCACATTCACACCTATGGACAATTTAGAGTTGCCAATCAACCTATGAAACATGTTTTTGGACGGTGGGAGGAAGCCGGAGATCCCGGAGAGAACCCACGCATGCACGGGGAGAACATGCAAACTCCACACAGAAAGGTCCCCCATCCAACTAAATTGATCTTCAAAAATCAATCAAAAATCAACTAAATTGATTTTTGAAAAATGTAAAGTTTATCAAACCCCAAAGGTTTTATGAACTGCTGTTTCCTTTTCTATTATGTTGTGTTTAGATATGTGTGTGTGTGTGTGTGTGTGTGTGTGTGTGTGTGTGTGTGTATATATATATATATATATATATATATATATATATATATATATATATATTGTATTTTTCTGCAATATCTACACATTTCAATTCCCCCTGAGACATTGACATTGTTGTTGTATTATGTCGTTTGTCAATAAAGTCTGAGAAATTAATCATTTTCCATCGGCGGACGGAATCAAACCTGCAGGAAGCAGAGCAGCTGCAGTTACCTGTGACTGCCACGAGAGGGCGTCAAACAGCTGCATGTTCAAATCTGCTGCCTGGAACAAACGTCAACACTTTCCATTCAACGACCGACAAGAAGAGCATTTCAAATAGAGAAGGTGTGGAGAAAAGACAGACGTGCAATGTAGCCAGTTCTCTGACCGAGTCCTCATGAGAGACACGCTACATGTGTCAAGCAGGACAGACGTGGGATTAAAGGGGAGGAGGAGCAGAACTGAAGATCAAAGTTAGAAGATGCATACAAACAGGAGAAAATGAACCACCTGGAAGAACATCCACCTGGAAGAACATCCACCTGGAAGAACATCCACCTGGAAGAACATCCACCTGGAAGAACATCTACCTGGAAGAACATCCACCTGGAAGAACATCCACCTGGAAGAACATCCACCTGGAAGAACATCCACCTGGAAGAACAACCACCTGGAAGAACATCCAACTGGTAGAACATCCACCTGGAAGAACTTCCACCTGGAAGAACATCCACCTGGAAGAACTTCCACCTGGAAGAACATCCACCTGGAAGAACATCCACCTGGAAGAACATCCACCTGGAAGAACAACCACCTGGAAGAACAACCACCTGGAAGAACATCCCACCCGGAAGAACATCCCACCCGGAAGAACATCCCACCTGGAAGAACATCCACCTGGAAGAACATCCACCTGGAAGAAGATCCAACTGGTAGAACATCCACCTGGAAGAACATCCACCTGGAAGAACAACCACCTGGAAGAACATCCACCTGGAAGAACATCCAACTGGAAGAACATCCACCTGGAAGAACATCCACCTGGAAGAACATCCACCTGGAAGAACATCCAACTGGAAGAACATCCACCTGGAAGAACATCCACCTGGAAGAACATCCACCTGGAAGAACATCCACCTGGAAGAACAACCACCTGGAAGAACATCCAACTGGAAGAACATCCACCTGGAAGAACATCCAACTGGAAGAACATCCACCTGGAAGAAGATCCAACTGGTAGAACATCCACCTGGAAGAACATCCAACTGGAAGAACATCCACCTGGAACAACATCCACCTGGAACAACATCCACCTGGAAGAACATCCACCTGGAAGAACATCCAACTGGAAGAACATCCAACTGGAAGAACATCCAACTGGAAGAACATCCACCTGGAAGAACATCCAACTGGAAGAACATCCACCTGGAAGAACATCCACCTGGAAGAACAACCACCTGGAAGAACATCCACCTGGAAGAACATCCACCTGGAAGAACATCCAACTGGAAGAACATCCACCTGGAAGAACATCCACCTGGAAGAACATCCACCTGGAAGAACAACCACCTGGAAGAACAACCACCTGGAAGAACATCCCACCCGGAAGAACATCCCACCCGGAAGAACATCCCACCCGGAAGAACATCCAACCCGGAAGAACATCCACCTGGAAGAACATCCAACTGGAAGAACATCCACCTGGAAGAACATCCAACTGGTAGAACATCCACCTGGAAGAACATCCAACTGGAAGAACATCCACCTGGAAGAACATCCACCTGGAAGAACATCCACCTGGAAGAACAACCACCTGGAAGAACATCCACCTGGAAGAACATCCACCTGGAAGAACATCCAACTGGAAGAACATCCACCTGGAAGAAGATCCAACTGGTAGAACATCCACCTGGAAGAACATCCAACTGGAAGAACATCCAACTGGTAGAACATCCACCTGGAAGAACATCCAACTGGAAGAACATCCACCTGGAAGAACATCCACCTGGAAGAACAACCACCTGGAAGAACTTCCACCTGGAAGAACATCCACCTGGAAGAACATCCACCTGGAAGAAGATCCAACTGGTAGAACATCCACCTGGAAGAACATCCAACTGGAAGAACATCCAACTGGAAGAACATCCACCTGGAAGAACATCCACCTGGAAGAACATCCACCTGGAAGAAGATCCAACTGGTAGAACATCCACCTGGAAGAACATCCAACTGGAAGAACATCCAACTGGTAGAACATCCACCTGGTAGAACATCCAACTGGAAGAACATCCACCTGGAAGAACATCCACCTGGAAGAACATCCACCTGGAAGAACATCCAACTGGAAGAACATCCACCTGGAAGAACATCCACCTGGAAGAAGATCCAACTGGTAGAACATCCACCTGGAAGAACATCCAACTGGAAGAACATCCAACTGGAAGAACATCCAACTGGAAGAACATCCACCCGGAAGAACATCCCACCCGGAAGAACATCCCACCCGGAAGAACATCCCACCCGGAAGAACATCCCACCCGGAAGAACATCCCACCCGGAAGAACATCCACCCGGAAGAAGATCCAACTGGAAGAACATCCAACTGGAAGAACATCCACCTGGAAGAACATCCACCTGGAAGAACATCCACCTGGAAGAACATCCACCTGGAAGAACATCCAACTGGAAGCATTTGCTCCATTCTAATGGATGACCCCCCCCCCCCCATAAAAGGTTGCTTTACAAACATCTTCTTTTAAGCTCTTTTCATTTTATTTACTTCTCCATTGATAGAGGTGGGAGAGATAGAAAGAAAACACAGAATGGAACCACATAGAACCGCTCCGTTAGATTACACATGTGGAAACCTCCAGCTGAGGAACCTGGAAGCCAGCTGCAGCTGGACGCTGTTCCAGGAACTCCACCGGGGTTCCACCTCCAACCAGATCAGTGGGTGACTGGGAAGGCTGGTTACCATGGCAACAGGAGGTCACCAGAGGTCTTCTTTCTCCAGAAGCAGGAATGGAACCTCTCTGTACCTCATCAAATCCAGCTCTGAGGAAGTTCAGCTTATTGTTCAGAATCCTCTTTTCCACCATCCAGTCAGCTTTTGTCAGCCATTCATGCTCTAAAGCCTGTTGCATTTTTTGAAACATTAGATTAGGCACAAACACTTCAGGATGTTGGTTTGACCTTCTTGCTGGTGATAAATGTGTTCTCCTCTTCAGATCTTTTCTTCTTCTCTTCCTCGTACCTGCAAGCGTTTCCATGGGTACCGTGCTGACAAACACTCAGAGGATTACAAGGAGGTGGGAACCGACAGCATTGGAGAGGGGGAGGAAGAGGGGGAGGAAGAGTGAGAAACTCCAATCACCTCACAGCTTTGGTACGTCTGAATGTCATCTGGCTGCACGTTTTATGTTCCCTAATGACCTCTGACCTCTGACAATCAAATCTATCTGATGAAGAACAGAACAGACTGGATATATGGTGATGAACACATGAACTACACGGATCATGTCTACGACACGGAAACGTTGCTGTTTTTCTACGTTTAATTGCAGCTCATCTTCTAGTTTTCATGAACCGATGAGGTCAGAGTTCAGCATGTTTGGAGTTCTTAAAATATTACAATGAAAACCAGAGAAAGAAATGTGAACAAAGATCACCTGTTTTATTTTGTAATCATTGAATGGAATATGATTCCATAAATATGAATCAATCTCCTGAAAATGAACCAGTGGGAGTAAAAATGACGTCACATCCTGTCATGATTTTAGAGGAATTGGTAAAAATATGATCCATTTATGTCTTTACTTTCTACATTTACTTGATGTTAATTTTTCATTTTATTGAATCTTTTTCACATTTTAATAATTTAAATGGATGAAATTGAGTTTAAATAAAGTCTTAATAGTGAAAATCTGACCAGAATGCTGATTTTAGGTGATTGTTTGGTTCTGATAATAGAACATTAAAACAACAATAGAAAAGAACAGCTTAGAGAACAGTTTTCTGCGTTATTTGTCATCTTTCCTTTAATAAGACAAAAAACATGCAAAAAAAATCAAAGTTAGCTGTTAGTTATTAACAATGATAATAATTCATTCAGTATTTATTTGACTTTCAAATACATTTTTAAAAGTTGGGTCAATAGAAGTGAGAGAAGTGATGGATTTGTGACAAAGAACCGTTTCCTCCACATGTTTTTAACATTTTTTTCTACTCCTCAACCAAACCCGGCTTGTTGTCGGGAAGATTTCCATTTCCTGAAGAAATCCAAACCAGCAAAATGGTTCAAATCATGGAATCATCAGAACTGTGACGTTACATTTCTCCAGCAGATGTCACTGTTCTTTGTTGGCCTAAAGTCTTGAAAATCTCCATGTTTTTTGGTCCAATCAGAGCTAAAAGCTCCAGAGATGGTTCTGCTTTTCACGAGAGATCAGCGTGACTCTTTTTCTGGACTTTTTCTGAACTTCCTGCAGTGATGAAAGTGTCAAACTAAAGTGTTTTTCTGCTCCTCACATCTTTCTCTCTGTTGGAATCTGTCAGAGTTTTTCCTGGAAGCTCTGACAGATCTGGAAGATCCACATTCTTTCACTTTGAGCTTTTCTTTGGGATCAAATCTCTGCCTCCAATGGCTGTTCTGACTTGTTCACATTCAGATTCAATCTGCTCAGTTCTGAGATTTAGCAGAGGAGAACCATCATCTAAATCCTGAAAACATCTAAATCCTGAAAACATCTAAATCCTGAAAACATCTAAATCCTGAAAACATCTAAATCCTGAAAACATCTAAATGCTGAAAACATCTAAATCCTGAAAACATCTAAATCATAAAATCATCTAAATCCTAAAATCATCTAAATCCTGAAATCAGCTAAATCCTGAAAACATCTAAATCATAAAATCATCTAAATCCTAAAATCATCTAAATCCTGAAATCAGCTAAATCCTGAAAACCATCTAAATCCTAAAATCATCTAAATCCTGAAATCATCTAAATCCTGAAATCAGCTAAATCCTGAAAACATCTAAATCATAAAATCATCTAAATCCTAAAATCATCTAAATCCTGAAAACATCTAAATCCTGAAAACATCTAAATCCTGAAAACATCTAAATCCTGAAAACATCTAAATGCTGAAAACATCTAAATCCTGAAAACATCTAAATCATAAAATCATCTAAATCCTAAAATCATCTAAATCCTGAAATCAGCTAAATCCTGAAAACATCTAAATCATAAAATCATCTAAATCCTAAAATCATCTAAATCCTGAAATCAGCTAAATCCTGAAAACCATCTAAATCCTAAAATCATCTAAATCCTGAAATCATCTAAATCCTGAAATCAGCTAAATCCTGAAAACATCTAAATCATAAAATCATCTAAATCCTAAAATCATCTAAATCCTGAAAACATCTAAATCCTGAAAACATTTAAATCCTGAAATAATCTAAATCCTGGAAACATCTAAATCCTAAAATCATCTAAATCCTGAAATCATCTAAATCCTAAAATCATCTAAACCTTAAAAACATCTAAATCCTGAAAACATCTGAATCCTGAAAACATCTAAATTCTTAAACCATCTACAGCGGGGAAAATAAGTATTGAACACGTCAACATTTCTCTAAAAAAACATATTTCTAATCGAACTATTGACATGAAATATTCAGCAGATGTCGGCATCAACCCAAGTTATGCACACATAGAAAGAAATCCAAACATTTATGTCCATAAATGAAGGTATGTGTAATAAAGTGAAATGGCACAGGGAATCAGTATTGAACACATGAAGAAAAGGAGGGGTAAAAAGGTCTGGCAAGCCAAGAAAGCAGCTGGAGTTTGTCAGTATTCAGAAGGTTAACCTGCCCCCTATTAGTGCAAAGTAATATCAGCTGGTATAGTCCTGATTGATGCCTTTTAAAAAGGTTTCTCACCATCAAGGTGTTAGACAAGAAGCATTGCATGATGGGTAAAAGCAAAGAGCTGTCCAAAGACCTACGCAACCTTATTGTTACAAAACACACTGAAGGCATTGGTTATAGGCGCATTTCTAAACTTCTGAAAGTTCCAGTGAGTACCATTGGGGCCATCATCCGGAAGTGGAAAGAACACGGCATTACCATAAACCTGCCACGGCCAGGTGCTCCTCGCAAGATTTCAGACAGAGGAGTCAGAACAATCATCAGAAGGGTTCTCCAACAGCCCAGGACCACTCGTGGAGAGCTTCAGAAAGACCTGGAATCAGCAGGTACCGTTGTTTCAAAGAAAACAATAAGTAATGCACTCAACCGCCATGGCCTCCATGCACGCACACCACGCAAGACTCCATTTTTGAAGAAGAAGCATGTTGAAGCTCGTTTGGAGTTTGCCACACAACATTTGGATAAACCCATGACATTCTGGGAGAAGATACTCTGGTCAGATGAGACCAAAATTGAACTCTTCGGATGTCATAAGACACAACATGTTTGGAGGAAAAATGGCACCGCACATCACCCCCAAAACACCATACCAACAGTCAAGTTTGGAGGTGGGCGCATCATGGCGTGGGGCTGTTTTTCAGCATGTGGTACTGGTAGACTTCATATCATTGAAGGAATAATGACTGGAGAAAAGTATGGAGACATTCTTGATCAGAATCTGCTGTCATCTGCCAGGCTGCTGAAGATGAAAAGAGGCTGGATCTTTCAGCAAGACAACGATCCCAAGCACACAGCCAAGGTAACACTCAACTGGTTGAAGAAAAAGAAAATAAAGCTGCTAGAATGGCCCAGTCAATCACCAGACTTGAATCCAATTGAAAATCTTTGGAAAGAACTGAAGATCCGGGTTCACAGAAGAAACCCGGAACCTTGAAGATTTGAAGGCAGTTTGTGTAGATGAATGGGCCAAAAATCACACCTGAGCTATTTCGACTGGTTTCTCCATACAGGAGGCGTCTTGAGGCTGTAATCACCAACAAAGGTTTTTGCACTAAATTTTGAATACATTTCAGTAAGCGTTTTCAATACTTATTCCCTGTGCCAGTTCACTTTATTACACATTCTTTCTATGTGTGCATTACTTGGGTTGATGCCGACATCTGGTGAAAATTTCATGTCAATAGCTCGATTAGAAATATGTTTTTTGAGAGAAATGTTGACGTGTTCAATACTTATTTTCCCGCTGTAAATCCTGAAAACATCTAAATCCTGAAATCCTCTAAATCCTGAAAATATCTAAATCCTAAAATCATCTTAATCCTGAAAAAATGTAAATCCTAAAAACATCTAAATCCTGAAAACATATAAACCCTAAAAACATCTAAATCCTAAAAACATCTAAATCCTGAAAACATCTAAATCCTAAAAACATCTAAATCCTAAAAACATCTAAATCCTGAAAACATCTAAATCCTGAAAACATCTAAATCCTAAAATCATCTAAATCCTGAAAACATCTAAATCCTAAAAACATCTAAATCCTAAAATCCTCTAAATCCTAAAATCCTCTAAATCCTAAAAACATCTAAATCCTGAAAACATTTAAATCCTAAAAACATCTAAATCCTAAAATCATCTAAATCCTAAAATCATCTAAATCCTAAAATCATCTAACCCTTTACCCACAAATTTAGAACCAAACCACCTAATCTGGCAACCCTGCCAGGAGGGCAAAGGGTGTTGTTTAGGAAATTTTCACTGGTATTGAATTTTGCTACAGCTATGGCGGGCTGTATGTGAAAACAACAATGCAATCCTCTCTTTGCGTTTTGGCTTTAATTATGTCACAGAACGAGTGATGTTAAAGAAGAAAAGGAAAAGCATTTTGACGGAGTGACATTTAATTTTATTTTTGAGTCATTTGATGCAGTTACATTGTGAAAACGAAAAAGCATTTCTGTTAATCCATTTATCATTATTCATCATTATGATTTTAATTAAGGGACAGAATAAGCGATGTTGAAGAAGAAAATGAAAAGCAGTTTGGCTGATTTCTTTTTAATTTTGAGTCAACAAATGCAGCTTCAGTTTGAAAAGGAAAAAGCATTTCTGGTTTGGACTTTTATTTTTAATTTTGCTACATATTCGCTCCCATAGACAGCAGCGTTCCAACCGCACATCTATTTAAACTGACTCCTGCAGTCAGACATGAGACACAGCGCTCCTGAGCCTCACCCGGAGTTTCCACTCCGTATGTGATTGTGCAACACTAAAATGTGGCGATTTTAACCTCAGAAACTGTGGAAAACATGTTGAGATGTGGAAAGTTTTTGTTTCTCTCTTTCGGCTTTTCCAATCAGGGGTCGCCACTGCGAACGAGTCGCATGGTAAACTTGGCAATGATTTACGCCGGATGCCCTTCCTGACGCAACCCTCTCAAAGCAACCGGGGTTGGGACAGGCACAGAAGTAGAGAAGGGAACGTTGAGATGTGGAAAGTAATATTTACTTAATTTATTTTTCTATTTTATCACGATCATGACAGGCCTCACCCGACCGCACGTCACTGCACTGTACCTAATGATGAGAAAAATGGAACTGATCTCATTTCCACTAAAATGTCTAGATAAGTGTCAGCTATGTCTGATAACTTGGCCAATTAGCTGGACCGGGATATTGCAAAGTGCTGGTGGTTTCACATCCAGTGTGATGAGTCTGTGGAAAGCAGCAGTACAGCGCAGCTGTTAGTTTTTATTAACATCAAGAGAAGAACTCTTGACACAACTGCCCTAACAGACAACTATAAGAGGATGAAGATGTATAACATGGTGAAGGAGTTTTTGTGCAGAAAAAGGTACCATTAGAAAAGCTTGTAGCAGTGACTGCAGAAGGGACTCCTGCTATGATCAATAGACAAACAGGTTTCATCACTCACTGTAAAGCTGACCCAGACTTTCCAAAATGTCTGCATTACTGCTGCGTCATTCACCAGTAGGCCCTATGTGCAGAAGTGATTGGCTCTGGACATATAATGACTCCTATTGTGAAAATCATAAACAACCTCAGCTGAAAAGTAAAACATCACAGGATTTTCAAGATGCTATTGTCTCAACAGGGATTCAAACCCTCATCATACAGGGCTGCAGAGACTTGATTTACTGTTTGTTGTCTTCATTCAGGATCTGCTGCTGCAGTTTGTCGACATGAAGTCCAATCTGGTCTGAAGAAGAAGTTCCAGTGTTTGTTTGAGGGGATGGCTAAAGCAGGAAGCCCAACCCTTCTGAATGAGATCTACACAGAGCTCTTCATCACAGAGGGAGGAAGAGGAGAGCTGAATGAAGAACGTGAGGTCAGACAGATTGAAGCAGCATCCAGGAAAGCAGACAGAGCAGAAACAAGCATCAGACAAGAAGAGCTCTTCCAACTCCCAGCTGGAAGACCAGAACCAATCAGAACCCTGATGACTAAGGGAGTGGCTGGCATCGGGAAAACAGTCTTAACACAGAAGTTCACTCTGGACTGGGCTGAAGGCAAAGCCCACCAGAACCTCCACTTCACATTTCCATTCACTTTCAGAGAGCTGAATGTGCTGAAAGAGGAGAAGTTCAGCTTGGTGGAACTTGTTCATCACTTCTTCCCTGAAACCAAACAAGCAGGAATCTGCAGCTTTGAAGACTTCCAGGTCCTCTTCATCTTTGATGGTCTGGATGAGAGTCGACTTCCTCTGGACTTCCACAAGGCTCGGATCCTGAAGGACCCTAGAAAGTCCACCTCAGTGGCTGATCTGCTGACAAACCTCATCAGGGGGAACCTGCTTCCCTCTGCTCTCCTCTGGATAACCACACGACCTGCAGCAGCCAATCAGATCCCTGCTGAGTGTGTTGACATGGTGACAGAGGTCAGAGGGTTCAATGATCCACAGAAGGAGGAGTACTTCAGGAAGAGGTTCAGTGATGAAGAGCAGGCCAGCAGGATCATCTCCCACATCCAGAGATCCAGAAGCCTCCACATCATGTGCCACATCCCAGTCTTCTGCTGGATCACTGCTACAGTTCTGGAGGATCTGCTGAAGAGCAGAGGAAGAGGAGAGCTGCCCAAGAGCCTGACTGAGATGTACATCCACTTCCTGGTGGTTCAGGCCAAAGTCCAGAAGGTCAAGTATGATGGAGGAGCTGAGACAGATCCTCACTGGAGTCCAGAGAGCAGGAAGATGATGGAGTCTCTGGGAAAACTGGCTTTTGAGCAGCTGCAGAAAGGAAACCTGATCTTCTATGAATCCGACCTGACAGAGTGTGGCATCGATATCAGAGCAGCCTCAGTGTACTCAGGAGTGTTCACACAGGTCTTTAGAGAGGAGAGAGGCCTGTACCAGGACAAGGTCTTCTGCTTCATCCATCTTAGTGTTCAGGAGTTTCTGGCTGCTCTTCATGTCCACCTGACCTTCATCACCTCTGGACTCAACCTCATGGACAAACAGAAGAAAATATCCTTTAAGATTCTCAAACTGAAACCGATCTCTCAGCCTGAACAGAGCAGTCCAGTCCAGTTGTACCAGAGTGCTGTGGAGAAGGCCTTACAGAGTCCAAACGGACACCTGGACTTGTTCCTTCGCTTCCTCCTGGGTCTTTCACTGCAGACCAATCAGAGTCTCCTAAGAGGTCTGCTGACTCAGACAGGAAGTAGCTCACAGACCAATCAGGAAACAGTCCAGTTCATCAAGAAGATCAGTGAGGATCTGTCTGCAGAGAGAAGCATCAACCTGTTCCACTGTCTGAATGAACTGAATGATGGATCTCTAGTGGAGGAGATCCAACAGGTCCTGAGGTCAGGACGTCTCTCCACAGATAAACTGTCTACTGCTCAGTGGTCTGCTCTGGTCTTCATCTTGCTGTCATCAGAAGAAGATCTGGAAGAGTTTAACCTGTTTAAATACACTGATTCAGAGGAGGGTCTTCTGAGGCTGCTGCCAGTGGTCAAAGCCTCCAACAAAGCTCTGTAAGAACTCTCATGAAAATCACCTTCAGTGGACAAATGAATCTGAATGAAACATGAAAGATTCAATAACTGCTGTCTGTCTTTGTTTTCTTCAGCCTGAATTGCTGTGATCTGTCAGAGAAAAGCTGTGCAGTACTGTCCTCAGTTCTCAGCTCTCAGTCCTCCAGACTCAGACTTCTGGACCTGAGTCTAAACTACAACCTGCAAGATTCAGGAGTGAAGCGACTGTCAGCTGGACTGAAGAGTCCATACTGTAAACTGGAAGCTCTCAGTTCAGCTTTCATTCAAATGTTGATTCTCTACAAGAAGTTGTCTGGTTTTCTGTGATTTAGGAGAAAGTGTCAGATAGACGTCACTAACAGAGAAACAGCAGTAGGTAGTAGAAAAACATCAGTTCAATTATTCCAAAAAATGCTGGTGAGATCATGGAGGGACTGTACATCAATACAGACCACAGAGATTCTCTTTTTAGTTTTGGTTGCTGGTGTGCCGCAGGATTTTTGTCAAGGTAAAAGTGAACCTTGGCTGAAAAAAGGTGGAAAACCACTGATCTACAAGAAGTTGAGTCTGGTTTTCTGTGATTTAGGAGAAAGTGTCAGATAGACGTCACTGATGAAGAAACAGCAGTAGATAGAAGAAAAACATCAGTTCAATTCAAAACCCCAGCTGGGTCTCATCTGATGACCTTTTTTCTGGCATGTTTTTCCACACCAGACTAAACAGGAGAACGTAAATCCATCCAGGGGTTGATATCTGGGAGAAGTTCATGTTCTGTGTTCTTGAAAGAAAACCGGAATCCATCCCAGAAGTGCAGATTTCAGTGGAAAAACAGTTGCAGCAGATTTCTGAGCCACAGAGCAGCAGCTCCTCATGCAGAAATATGAAGAGGTCAACCTGCAGCAGACTGACAGGTCTTTCCCACAGACCTGGTTCTGGTTCTTCTTCAGAACCCAGCCTGGATCAGAACCAGCTCTTTCATTAGACTGGTTTCTGGTTCTTGTTCCTGGTGCTTAAACAGACACTAAATCTTTGCTGAATTAGAGTGAAGAACCTCTGCAGGTAGTTTATGGATGAGGCTTGGGGGCGGGGCTACCTGGCCAGGGAAAGGTTTAAACCAGGGGTCAGCAACGTTTGTGACACAAAGTGTCAGTTTGACATTTTCTCCAGAACAACTGTGCTGTCACCAACAATAATGTGAACTCTGATACAAAGAAATACAGAAACATTTCCAACAGATCTGACATTTATTGTCATTCACAAACAGAAGGTCAAAAAGGTTTTAAAGGTATATTTGTTATGGCAAGCTAGGCGAGGCAGACCCAGGCGCTGGAACCCAGAACGAACACACAGGTGAGTAGATGGTAAGTAAAGTTTTAATGTAATATGGATTAGCTTGAGATCATGACGTTGCTTGTTGGAGAACAGCGGGAGAAGTTGCTGGAAGTAGCCTAAGGTAGCTGTGGCTTGAGGCGAGGTACGCGGTCGGAGTTGGCTCGTGGCGTGGCTGGAGGTCGGTGTAGGCTCGTGGCGAGGCTGGAGGCTCTCGAGGTTCAGAGAGGTTCTGTGGCTTAGGAGATCTGGTGACTCAGGTGTCCACTCGTGGTATGAATTTCCTGAAGGTGAGGCAACAACAAGGTTAGACATGAACAAACAAGACTTGACTAGAGACCAGGTTATGCACCATCAGGGGGCAACGAACTGGCGAAGAATGCTGGTTCAGGATCTCCTTAAGAAGGCCAGTTGGGTAATGAGTTGAGTGGACAAAGCTGGGATGCATCAGGAGCCAAGCAGAGAGGGGAAGGGGAGGAGAGATGACAGAGGCACCATGACAGTACCCCCCCTCAACGACCGCCTCCAGGCGGTCTGGGACAGCGAGTAGGCCAGGTAGAAGTCTTCAATCAGGGAGGGGTCCAGAATGAGCGAGCGGGAAATCCAGGACTGCTCCTCAGGACCATAACCCTCCCAGTCGACGAGGAACTGGAACCCACGGCCACGGCGTCAGACATCCATTACCCGGCTAACCGTGAAGGCGGGGGCGCCGTCCGTGACCCAGGTGGGTGGAGGGGAAGCGGACGGCGGGCACAGAGGACTGTCTATAACAGGTTTAATTTGCAAGACATGGAATGAAGGGTGTACCTTGAGAACAGCCAGGAGTTTCAGATGGACACAGGAAGGATTGATGATCCTGTCGATCTCGTAGGGTCCAATGTACCGGGGAGCCAGTTTCCGGGAGGTGGCTTGGAGGGGAACGTTCCGTGCAGAGAGCCAGACCCTCTGTCCAGGCTGGTAAGTGGGTCCCACCACCCTGTGTTGATTGGCGATGCGGCAGTTGCTCTCCTTGGTGCGGAAGAGAGCAGCCTTGGTCTGGCGGCAGATGCGTTGGCAATGCTGGAGATGTTGGACCGATGGCACCGCCAAATCGAATTCCTGGGACGGAAACAGAGGTGGTGAGAAACCAAGGGCGGCCTCGAACGCAGACACCCCAGTAACGGAGGAAGGATGTGCGTTGCGGGCGTACTCAATCCAAACCAAATACTGAGACCAGTCCTTTGTGATTTTGTGCCGCCAGACAACAAAGAGCCGCCTCCAGCTCCTGATTGGCCCTCTCAGCTTGGCCGTTTGACTGAGGATGTTATCCAGATGTGAGACTGACCGATGCTCCGATGGGGGAGCAAATGGCCTTCCAGATTTGGGAGAGAAATTGGCGTCCCCTGTCTGATGCAATATCGGACGGGATGCCATGGTGACGAAACACAAAGTTGACCAGGGTGTTTGCGGTTTCAGTGGTGGTGGGCAGTTGAGGAAGGGGAGTGAAATGAGCCATCTTAGAAAACCGGTCAATAACGGTGAAAATGACATTGTTACCATGAGAGGGTGGCAGACCGGTGATGAAATCAACTGCGACGTGAGACCAGGGGCGACTAGGAGTAGGTAGTGGCGGAAGTAGTCCAGCTGGAGCAGAGTTCGAAGACTTAGAGCGGGCGCAGGTGGTACAGGCCGCGATGTATTCATGAACGTCTCTCTCCAATGAGGGCCAGTAAAACCTCTTACGGATAAGACTGATAGTCTGATGTACTCCGCCGTGACAGGACACCTTCCAAGCATGCCCCCATGTAATGACCTCGGACCTGAGAGAAGATCGGGCAAAAAGAGTACCTCTAGGACATGGTGCATGGTTGGGCTCCTCACCTTGTGCTTGCTGGACCCGTCTTGTGTTGCTGGACCCAAATGAGGTTGCCCACGATGCAGGTTTCTGGTATGATGGTGGAGATGGAGTTTTCAGAAGGGCTGTATTTGCGGGAGAGAGCATCGGGTTTGACATTCCTACTGCCGGGTCTGTAAGTGATATTAAAATGGAATCGGTCGAAAAATAAACACCAGCGGGCTTGACGTGAGTTCAGTCTCTTGGCTATGCGTAAATACGCCAAATTCTTTTGGTCAGTCCATACTGTAAAAGGCTGTTCAGCCCCCTCCAGCCAGTGACGACACTCTACCAGAGCCAACTTGATAGCAAGCAATTCTCTGTTGCCGACATCATAATTTTGCTCTGCAGGCGATAATTTTAGTTTACCCGAGGACTCCTCCTTTTGAGAGAGGACTGCTCCCACGCCGGAATCTGAGGCATCCACCTCTACTATGAATTGTCGAGAGGGATCAGGTTGGATGAGGATGGGAGCTGAAACAAAAAGTTGCTTGAGTTTGTTGAATGCCGCCTGGGCTGCAGGTCCCCAATGAAACGGGTGATTCGTGGAAGTGAGTTTGGTTAGAGGGGTGGCGATGCTACTGTAATTCCTGAAGAAACGGCGATAGAAATTGACGAACCCCAGAAATTGCTGTGGTTTTTTCCGGGGGTTCCCAGTTACTAACAGCCTCGATCTTAGAAGGGTCCAGTCGAATGTGGCCTGCTTCAATGATAACACCCAGGAATTTTGGACAGGTCAACATTGTCAGGAGGGTTGCAAATACGAGTGGAGACGGGGGGAACAGCGGACTGGAGGCAGTTGGCCACACAATAGGCACTCCAGTTCAAAATCTGCCGATGAGACCAGTTTAGCTGAGGATTGTGTGATTTTAACCACAAAAATCCTAAAATGATGGGAGTATGTTTAGAATTAGTGATAATAAATTGAATAGTTTCTCTATGATTGCCAGATGAAATCAGAAGAATGGGTTTCGTACGGTGGGTCATGCGGGAAAGATGTTGACCCCCTAGGTCCCTGTTATCCACAATAGAAGCAAGAGCCCTCCTCACGACACTTCTGGCATTCTTCAGCAGATAATTTTGAGTGTCCTATTTACATAGATTCCTCAGATGACTTTAAAGGAGGGATGATCTGAGAGAGGGGAGGAGAGATAAGAGTAGCGGAGATGGCTTTGGTATTGTGGGATTGTTTGCGTTCATTGAACCGCTCCCTACGCCGGATGTCAGAACGGAGGGCAGCGGAGACAAGTTCCTAAAATGTGGTGGCTTCAGGTTGGGTACAAAGGTGGTCCTTGATAGGTTCATTTAAAGACTCATAGAAGACACCCTTGAGAGCTCGATCGGGCCAGCCGGCTTCTACCGCTAGGATGTGGAAGTCAATCACGTGATCGCTTACAGGAAAAAGAGTATAAAATGAGAGTATTTAGTCTTATCATTTGTTCCATTACAAGACAGAGGAACTGAGTGTCAGTTCATTCTGTCATGGTGCTTTTATTGCAAAAATATATGTTTTTACTTTTTCCTTAGTTTGATCATTATAGTTATATTATAATATAGTTATATATTTTTTTCCACAATTGGACAGTCATTCTTTTTTTTTGGAGTGATCAGTCTTAGTATTCATTTTAAAACTTGTTGACCTTTGTCAGAACAGACAGAAAGTCTGGGTTTAACCTGTTACACCCCCGCGTGTCACCGTCTTTCTATGGCAAGCTAAAGGCGTCACAAATCACCAGGAAAAGTGGTGTAAAAAATGCTTTTTGAGCATATTTTAGAAGTAGAATATAATTTACACCGTCTTGTGTTGCCCTAAGACGGGTGTAAAAAGCGGCGTTTTATCACGTACAAACCACACATCCAGAACAGCGTTCTGATGTGTCACATATGGGCATCAAAAATGCTGTAATCTTAATGCATCCATAGATGTCTGCAATGGTCTAGTGCAGGGGTGGCGAACACGCGGCTCTTGCCTCTTTGCATCTCATCGTATTTTCAATATAATGTGACGGCCTGGGGGTTAGCCCCGCAAAGACTCATGGGAAGTGGGGAATCTTGGGTGACAACCATAAGTGAGAGGGCTGGAAGCAGAAGTCTCATGCATGCTGTTTGTCAGTATGGGCGTATTGTCGGAAAGGAGAAAATGATTCTCAGTGTACTCCGCCCCCTCTGAGTCTGCCCGTAGTCGTGTGGTATTTGGGACACGGACAGCTCCCCAACGCTGTCAGTTAATCAGCAGCGTACTTCTTGCTTCCCTGCCACAGTGACGTAGCAGCTGAGTTGTTACAATACTGTGCCTAATTTCTTAACCTCTTAAACCACACTCAAATCCATCAGAGGGGATTAAAAATAAACGATAATAAAATTAAATTGGCTGTGTGCATTTTCGAAGCTGCTCCTGACATCTACGTGACCGCGGGTTACACCCAATGCCGGAAAAAATAAGTCAACATTGGCTCTGCGAAGAATGGGAAGATTCTTACTTTTTTACTGAATGGAATGGGAACTCACGATATTTATCATTATGAGCTTTTGGAAGCACTTACATTGCTCATGACAGAAAAGAACTTAACGTATCCCTGAGAAAATCAAAAGCTCTTCCTGATCTGACACAAATTGTCTCCTTTATGAACAAGTTGAAGCTTTTCAAAGTGCACATTCAAAACAACAATCTCTGTCCCACTTTCCTTCTTTGCGGAGATCACACAGCAGAAAGCTGCAATCCAAATGAATAAAGCGCAGAACGTGACGCTGCTTGCGCAACTGGATGGAAACGACTGCAGATTACTTTTATCATGGACCCTTTAATGCAGAGACTGACTGCCTGAGATCCCCGCTTGTCACTGATGAGGCAGCGAGACAACTGGAGATGATTGAGCTGAAATCTCTCTGAAAAAGGGGCCCTATTACGTTTTGGAGAACAGAGAAATCCCCGTGTGGAAAAGAGCTGCTCTCAATCTTCTGTCGATGTTCTCCTCAATATGTCTGCCAGTCCCTGTTTAGTACCTGGAAACATGAAATCAAGGCATCGGTCCGTTCTGACTGACACTCACGTTAAGGAACCGATCAGATAGTCTAAGACTGGCCCGGGGGTTAGCCCCGCCTTATGCCCCTAAGGATCATGGGAAGTGGGTAATCTTGAGTGCAAAACCATGAGCCAGGTAGCTGTTAGCAGAAGTGAGGTTCATGCTGTTTGGCTGTTTGAGTGAGGGTACACATACATTGGCCCTGAATGTGTGCAGGAGCTGCAAGAATTGTTATCTAATGGAGAAAGTTCACTGTCACTTCGTGAAGGAGATAATTTGCTGATATGCATTAGTGTAACATAAATCATCAGCTTCTGCAGGTCAATCAGTCATGTTAAATAAAACAAATGTCAAAAGCAAAAATTTTAAATGAAGGCTCAAAGTAATTTATGCTACATAAATCTGAAGTGTAATGTATTTAATGTTTTTATTATGAATATGAATTATTTGGACAGCATAAGGATGCTCTGTCCAGATGTTTGTGAATTCGTTGGTGTAAGGGACATTGAAAGAGGAATGTTTAGTTACAAAGAATTACCAGTTAAATCCTATTGTAAATTTGACATCAGAGGAGTCAGTGCCTCACCAGAATCCACCTTACTGCACGTCACTGAGTAGTTTTGTGTCAGAGAGAGGCAGAGACAAAAGTGAGATAGAGAGAGAGTGTGTGTGTGTGTGTGTGTGTGTGTGGGTGTGTGTGGGTGTGTGGGTGTGTGTGTGTGTGTGTGTGTGTGTGAGTATGAGATTAGAGAGAGGTCCCTGTGTGTGTGTGTGTGTGTAGGGGTATGTGACCTCCAGGGTTAAGTGTGTTAACTCTGGCTAAGCTGCATTGATGCGTGTATTGAAGGTGGACACCTACCTTGAAATAAACACAAGTACAATACTTGCTGTTCTGCTTTAAAGAGAGGAGTGTGTTATGGAAAATAATACAGCTTTAATTGCGTGTTTGTGTGTGTATGTCTTGGCAAGTTAGTGTGTGGTGTGGCTCTTTGACTCTCACAGAGAAAAAAATTGGCTCTTGGTGTCAAACTTGCTCGCCACTCCTGGTCAAGTGGTTAAAGCAGCTGAACTTTGTTTTTTCTCATGTGGAAATTGTGAGTTTGACTCCACAGGATAAATAAATTGCTAAACAGCCCCCCCCCCATAAAAATGTCATCTGTCAGTGTCTCATCAGGGCGGGTCCCACCTGACTGAATGGACCAAGTTCCTGGACCTCCAGCTGCATCACTGCTCCTGAAAACACTTTTCTGTCTCATTGCAGGTTGAAGGTCTGCAGTTTGTCAGAGATCGGCTGTAAAGTTCTGGCCTCAGCTCTGAAGAAAAACCCGTCTAATCTGACAGAACTGGACCTGAGCTGGAACCAGAACCTGAAGGATTCAGGAGTTCTTCGTCTGTGTGGTTTTCTGAGGAGTCCAGGCTGCAGACTGCAGACTCTGAGGTCAGACTCCATGTTTCAGTTGTGTTCACATCAATATGATGAGTACAGATGACTGACTGATGACATGACTACAGAGTGATGACTGACCCCCCCCCCCCCCCCCATTCCCACCTTACCGTATGCTGCTGCTGAGACTCTGAGGCTAGAAAGTATATTTCTGATCTTAGCTATATTGAACAGGTGAAAAAATGCAGTTTTCCACGTCTGAGATCTGTGAGCCTTAAATAATAAATCCTGGTCAAATTAAAGCTCTTCAGAACTTCTCTCTGGGTAAATGGTCTGGCTGAAGCGCTGATCTCCTCTGCCATGATCAAACTTGCTTCACTTTGTGATTCTGCACGGCTGAAAAGTGTCTGATGAAGTGTCTGAATCTTCATCTCTTCTGCTTTCTGGATCTTCTACTCTGACAGAAGAGGGATTGACAGAAAATGCTCTTTCAAATCAAATCAAATCAAACTTTATTTATAAAGCACTTTTCATATTAAAATATAACACAAAGTGCTTTACATTAAAACACAACAAAATAAAATAAAAAAATCATGATGATTAATAAATAAATAGATAAATAAATAAATAAATAAATAAACAAACAAATAAATAAATAAATAAGTAAATAGTGCCCACATCCCCGTACCTAGCCCCCCACTCCTTTCACACCTCCCACCCTTAAACCGATGGGGAAAGACAATTAGAAATAGGCTGAGCACAAGAACATGATGCTGGAAACGCTGGTAATTGGAACCTCCCCCTCTGTGAACAGCCGCATACACAGCCAAATGCAGTATCACAGGCGGGGACCGCTCCACCACAGCTAAGCGGTGATGCAGGTCCCCATCTAGAGCCGCAGTGGCTGAACAGCAGCCGACCCAGAGGGAGGGGCTCCAGCTGAGGAAGCACCGGAAATAAAAATGAATGAAAATGAGAATAAAAAAGGAAACATATTGATAAAAACAATAAAACATTGAAATACGGTAAATTAAAATTACGCTTTAAAAATCTATTTCAAGTTCATAAAACAAAACAAAATGGATCAATAAATAAAAAAAAATAAGTTAATACATATAAATAAATAAGTGAATAAATAGATAAATAAAAGGAGTAAAAATAAATAAATATATAAATAAAATTAGCTAAAAGCCAGATTAAAAAGATGGGTCTTGAGCCTTTTCTTAAAAGCATTAACGCTCTCTGCTGCCCTCAGATCCTCTGGCAGACTGTTCCATAAACGGGGGCCATAGTGCTGAAACGCAGCACTATGGAGGCAGAATTGTTCCTAATTCTGCCTCCAAGTGTTTCTTTGTTGTATTGTATGGTGTGCGCTTGTGTAGCTTGCTAGCTGCTATTTTCATCTCTGTTGTTGTGAGAAGTGGGCAGGCTGACTTTACTCAGAACAACAGAAGTTGAATTCTTCAGAGCTTGTTGTGTGTGTGACCTTCAGACACACTCCAATATTGCATTGCTCTGTCATTTCTCTCCCTCAAATGTGCCGTTAACTATCTGAACTAGTTCAGCAGCAGTCCTGGGGCCTCATTTATAAATGTTGCGTACGCACAAAAGAAGGCGTACGCCACTCTCTACGCAATAATTGAGATTTATAAAAAGCAACTTGACGGGAAAATGTGCGGTCCTTCACGCAAGCTCTGACCCAGGCGTACGCACAAAAACGGGTGAAATGAGAAACGGCGACACCGTTGGCAGATGGAAGAAACACGTGAAAGTGAAAATGACAATACTGCCTCTCAGAAATAACATGAAGACTTCACAAAGCAAGTCTTACAATTAACAGCTACACCAACACCCGTTTGATCGATCAGCAGTGAAACAAACAAAAAAGATCAAACGAAAATTCAAATGAACACATATTTGCAGAAAGAAAAGTGAAATATGTTCTGCAATATTGGCATGTTGTGCAATTCATCCTCATAAATAATATAGTTAACAGAACGAAATAATGTACAAAACTGATATTCCCGTCAATGTGTCCGTCTGGAGGAGCAGATATAGATGCAGATAGATAGATAGATAGATAGATAGATAGATAGATAGATAGATAGATAGATAGATAGATAGATAGATAGATAGATAGATAGATAGATAGATAGATAGATAGATAGATAGATAGATAGATAGATAGATAGATAGATAGATAGATAGATAGATAGATAGATTGATTGATTAATTTTCCACTGGGGAAAGTTGTTTTCATAGTAAAGCATTTCTTCATAAGCTGTGGAATTATGGTATTCATGCATATGCCTTTAGTTTGTTTTATTTTTGATAAAACCATGTATGGCGTATGTCTCAACCATTCAGAAAGCAACAAGAAATTACTTTTGCGCTGAACAATTTCCCATTTCCACGTGGATTATTACCGACATCTGTAGATTGTCAGATGTAATTAAATGGAGGGAAATAAAATGCCCCATCACAATGCGTAATGACGCACAATGGCTGATCTTGCGCTCTTAGAAGATGTGGCAAATGGAAGAATTCGGAGTGAACGCATCTTTAGACAGCAAGAAGACTTGCTGGCAAACGAGGACGACTGGCTTATGAGCCGGTTCCCACTTCCTCGAGCCGTCCTATTTGACTTTTGCGGGCTTTTTATTTCGGCCACGGTCCGAGGTTGTGAGGCTACAGTATTTACGGCGTCTGCCACCGTTTGCCGCTCACGTGCCTTTTTGCCATTAGTAATGCCCACACTGTGCCCTCCAAACAACACTTTTCTCCTCTTTTCCACCTCGCCAACGATCACTTCTACTTCACATTGAGTGAAGTTACGTTTTTTTGATTTCCTCTCTGTGTTTGCCATGGTTTCGCTATCAATTAATATTAACTTGTGGGCGTTTCACTGACTATTTATGGGCAACTATGGGCGTGTCATGAAGCCGCAAAAGCTGCGGAACATTTAGAATTGATTGTGATTTATTAAGGGAAAGATGCGTAGGATGTGCGTGCGCACGGTTTTATAAATCCGAATATTTCTGTGCGTACGCACGTCCTATGTTTCATCCGTACGCCACTTCTGACGCAAATCCTAAGCAAAGTTTTATAAATGAGGCCCCTGGTCATGAGTTCTTCAGGGCCAAACCGCTAATCCCAGTTCTTTTGGAAATCTGGACTCATTGTGGATTTCTCTGGAACACAGAGGGGGATTTCCTGTTCTAAAGGTTCTGAACAGGGTTCTGTTCATTTAGCTTTGCTGTTGGAAGATTCTACAATGTCTCTTTGATGAGTTTTCATGAATCAGCAACTTTGTCTTCATGAATCAGCAACTTTGTTTTCATGAATCTCTGTAAAATATCTGCAGGGGGTAAAAACTTTGTATATTCTCTTGATTTGTGTTGGATCCCTTAAAATGTGATCAAGATTTTCCTATTGATGAATTTTTTTACCCATGATTCAAAGTGATCATCAATTTCCAATGAACAATTCCCTTTACAATGTGATGTCATTTGAAAATGCATTTAAAAATTTAGGATTAAAGATGAATGAATGATATTTGAATTTTTGATTTGATTTGATTAGATTTTGATTTGAAATGGTTTATTTTAAACATTCAAGTAAAAATAATACACAAAAACATTAAAATCATCAGCTATACATTCATACAAAGACGTATCAAACTTAGAATAATTACACATAAAATTAAATATTGCTTGAAAGGGAGTGGAAGGAAGTGAACTTGTATAATCCACCCCTGTTCTACTGTAACCATTTTATGACATCATTTATCATTATCCAGTTCATCACTTTTATCAGACAAAATTAAGAATCCTTAAATATCAATAAAGCACATGACAAAGATGAATTATTTATTATATAAAAAAATAAGTATTTTAGAAATCAACATCAGTTTAGTTATCTACAAAATAGGCAGATTATGTTCATTAGAAAAATCATGTATGTGATTAAAAAATATGGCTGTCCTTCGTGTGTTGAAGTTGACTGTCTCGAGTTTGAGGAATAGAAAATGACAGGCTGTCATGTGGGCTGCTAGCCCAGCGCGGGATCTGCAGAAGCGATCACATCTCAAGCATTTGAAATCGGTTGAGGTTGCTACGGAGTGACGCCGGTGATGTGCCGTTGGTATTCACGTTGGCGTTGGTCTTCAATGGTTTTCATGGCTTTCTTTAAAGTTTCACGCCATTTGGATTTTTGTAGGGCTTCTTCTTCCCAGTTGTAGTGTGGAATGCCTGCTCTCTTCATGTGTAGCTTTAACACAGCTCTATAGCATAGTTTCTGTCCACCGCGGCTCCTTTTCCTTGAAAAAGTTCAGAGTAGAATACTGCTTTGGGCAATCCGACATACATACATGCCCTGCCCATCGATGTTGGGACGATGTTATTAGGGCATCAACACTGTGTTGGCACGTCTCAAAATCTCAACATACGGTCTTGCCACTTGATGTTAAGAAAGAAGCAAAGGTGGCGAAGCTGAAGTCTTGTTAGAGCCTTGATGTGTCTGCTGTAGAGAGTGGTACACTCGATAGAGTATAGCAAACAGGGAAAGCCTGCGGCTGCATATACCTTCACTTTGGTCCTACTGCTGATGTCATGGCAACTCCACAGTCTGTTTTGTAGTGCACCATATGCCTTAGTGGCAGAAAGTATTCTCTGTTCCACTTCCAGATCAGCTGAGTTTGAGTTAGTTAAGGTACTGCCCAGGTAAGTAAAACTTTCTGTTGATTTCAGTGGTTCATCATGGACCATAATCGTCTCTGGGTGTTCGTTGGATAATGTGGGAGGCTGATACAGTAGTTTGGTCTTAGAGATATTAATCTTCAATCCAAAAATCTCAGCTGCGGAGGAAAAGCGATCTACAATCTGTTGCATATCAGATGCGTTACTACAGCGGTGGGCAAACTACGGGCCGCGGGCTGGATCCGGCCCGCCTCCATGTTTGGTCCGGCCCGCTGAACAATATCAGAGACCCATGTTTTTTTGTTTTTTTTAATCTGGCCAGACGATCAAGACTTGACATTTTCTTCCCCACTTCTGCAGTCTGTGCTCCAACCTTAAAGCCTCTATAATCTGTCAAACACAACACAAGACAGTCTTTCCTTTCTACGTCGCAGTTCATCTTTCCCGGTTTAGCTCATTCTTTTAGAGCGATTATGCTGCCTTTTTTATACAGCGTACCCTGTTCTGTGTGCAGATTGGCTAGAGACCTTGTCAATCAATTAGGGTTGGGCGATGTCTCCTAATTTGGCCGTTGACGATGTTTGCTGTCAACCATCGGGATGGACGATTTTTCGTTCTTATATAACTGCTATTCGTTATTTTGCTTTTTTCATTTTATTTCCCAACTAATGGTTAATCCGCGATGATCCAGTATAAACTGACGGAAGTGACTTTAACAGAAAAAGTAACAAGCAAGATAGAAAAGAAGTAGCCCACTCCCGCACTTAGCGAAGTGGACCGGCGGAGTGCGGATTTACAGCTTTGTGTTTGATGGGAAGGGGGGGGGGTACATGAGCGGTATGTGTGGGAGATTTAAGACTGCGATCCGTCCCGCAGCTCTAGGGGTACAAGCAACCGAACTCAGAACCGGGTCTAAACGTGTGTCTGAGCACAGCTCGGATCGTCAGCAGACACAGAGGTTTGAGCATCAAAGCAGAAATGTCGCTCAGTCCTTAGAAAACATTCAAACAATCACGTGGATTTGTGTTTCCAGTCGTGTCCCGACTAAATAAAGGCTGATGTTATTCACAGGATGCAGCACCACCCAAAGCTAACGTTGTTAGCCCGTGTTAGCATACTGCTAATCCTGGCTCCGTTCAGAAAAAGCACTGACCACACGGATTAAAATTCAAATGATGAGCGAACAGGTGTTTCATAATAACCGTAACATTATTAAAAGCACGTTTAGAAGAGCATCTCGTATTTTACCGAGCTGACATGTCAATGTATATAGCCGCTCGGCGCTGTTATGTTTGTATTGAATTGTTACATTCAATAAAGTTTGGAAAAAAAACCGCTCGGCGAAAGTTGTATCCCCTTCCGGTTTTCAAACTGCGCATGTGCGAATGATTTATTCCGACCGAAATTGTGACCTTAGTGAACGTTTTTATATTCTGAAAACATTTTTCTGGGCCCATCTACACGGTTGGATTCTAATCCGACCATTGATCCCATCAAGATATTTTGTACATGTAACCGCGGCTTATGGTGTCGACGCGCAACGTGGCGGGGGCGTGGCATCACGATGGTGGTCTCTCCATCGGGATGTCAGTCACCCATCACGATGGACGACGTCCATCGGCACAACCCTACAATCAATCTCCTCAGTCCGTGCCGTGTCTCCTAGAAACACAGATCTCTTCAGAGCTTAAGAAATCTGTGATCGATCACATCTTTGTTTTCATTCTAAGATCCTGGACCTCATTTCTAGGAAGGTTTGAGAATTTAAACAAGAAAAAAGGGAGAAAATGTTCATGTTTGTGTGAGAAAGCTGTATTTAGGCAGTGAGGAGTTTTACTGTCATACACGTCTGTAATCAGACTCCGTGGATTTCACCGATCTTGGTTATTTTTAGAACTCCTGCAATAAACGAGGAACTTTGTACTGGTAAAAAGGTCGTGCAGATATATTTGTAGCTGCAGCAGGAGACATAGAAATGTGCTTTTTCATTATTACTGGATGAGAAACAGACGTGCAGCGGGTCACAGCGCAGCTGCAGTCCTCAAAATCTCAGTGGAATTTATGACTGGAGAGGATCCTTTATTTATTTATAGATATTTGGTCATTGTTCTATTTCATAAATAGTGTTATTTATTTTATTAAAAGGGTCATGAATGAATGAAAATTTATTCATACAGCACTTTACAACTCCTTGAAGGTACCAAAGGGCTTCACAATAAAAAAGAGATCTAAAATGGGAGCAAAAGTTTTAAACTAAGAACTCTAGAATGTTTTGTTTTAGAATATAATTTTCCATCCAAATGTTTTTATCTACATTCCATGTTATATCATTCTCACTGCACGCATCTGCTCGTGGTCTGGCCCTTTTATCCAATGTTAGAACCCAATGTGGCCCGCCAGTTAAAATAATTGCCCACCCTTGCGTTACTAGCTAGATGGGCTGAGTCATCAGCATGAAGTAGTTCTCTGACACACGTCCTGTGTCTTAGTGTGGGCACGAAGACGGGCGAGGTTGAAGAGTTTACCATCAGTTCTTGTGCGAATGAAGACACCCTTGTTTGGGCCTTCTTTCATAGTATCCAGTACAGCTGTAAGATGAAGAGAGAAGAGGATTGGTGCCAGTACACAGCTAGGGATGGGTATCGTTAAGGTTTTAACAGTACTACTACTCTTATCGATACTGCTTATCCATCCGGTATTTTAACGATACTCTTATCGATACTTTATGAGGACGAAAAAAAAATGAATAAATAACAAATTAAGAACATAAAGTGCATCAAAGGGCATCAAAGGGACTCCTTGACGCAAACTTCATTAATTTTACACGGATATGGGTGTTCTTAGTATATAGGGGGATAAAAGGATTTTTTTCGGGGGGCAGTCACGTGTCCCCTACGAGATCACCACTGTCTGTGTGCGCGCTCCCTTGCCTTGTGTGTGTGCGCGGGCGTACTGTCTGAACAGCTCCGCCCCCCCGTGTGCACAAATAGCCAGACAAACCTCTCTTGTTCAGCGAAAACAGCGAAATTAACATCATCGTTAATTAAAGGAAAATTGACTGACTTGATGAGTTAAATATGGCAGATAACGTTTATATCTTGTGGGACACAAAAAAAGCCACTTCTCCAGTGCAGATAGCAGACCGTTCAGGTCAGTTCTTAACGATACTGCGGTCCTGAAGAATGTGACCCTGGGGCTCGTACAAAACCGGGGCTCGGTACCCATCCCTGCTTCACGCCATGGTTAACTGGAAAGGTGTCACTGGGTCCACTACCAACTGAAACCTGTGCCCTCATTCCATCATGAAATTGCCTAATAATGTTAATACTATATCAGTAAATTAAACATACCACTCTTTCAGTAATAATTAGAAATCAATTTTACTAATTTAAATAATTAACAGAATTATTTTTATCTTTATTTTCTTTGTAATTTTTAGTTTTTTTTATTATGAAGCAATGCTTTGAAATAAAATAAAATAACAATTCTGTGAATTGTCAAAAAAAATAGACTCTTCTTAAGTCAAAGCTTTAAATCAAAATAAAATCTATTGGAATTTAAACTTTTGTTTGTTTTGTTCCATAATTCAGATGAAAATCCATTTTCAACCCCCAGTTACATTACATTTTAAAAATATATTAAATCTACTGCATTTTCATTAAACTTCATGTTTTCAGGTCAACAAAAAAAAGAAATTGCTAAACAGCCCCCCCCCCCCCCCCCCCCCCCCCCATGCATTATGCATTTTTATTTCCAGGTCGTCATGATTTTTCATCCAAAATCTACGACGGAGTTTTAGGGCCACGGTGAGGAAATACAATTCTGGCCAACATGACGAGATTAAAGTCGTCATGTCGACTTTAATCTCGTCATGACGAGAAAAAACTCGACACAAAGTTTCGAGAAAAAACTTGTCGTGTCGAGATAAAAGTCGAAATAAAGTTTCGAGATCAAAGTCGCAATGTTGCGCGAGAGCAGAGAAACTGAGTCTTTCAGGAGTATTCAGTGTTATGGCTTATGTTAGTGAGCTAGTGGCTTTGTATTTAAGAGTTTACAAAAGAGTTTTACGGCCACCAATAAAAGTAATTTTATTAGCAGATAAAAACTCGTACATTCACGGGAAAAAAGTCATAGATTAACAAGGAGAAAACCCCGTAGTGGTCTGTTTATCGGAGCTTAGTTTGAAGATGAAATATGTGGAGCCTTTTGTGAAGCTTCATTGCCGGATTATTATAGGTTTAAAACAAAGAGATTCTGAACCTTTTGGCGACTCAAAATCAGATTATTTTCCGTGTAGCAGTCTTTCCGGGGTTCGGTGTCAGTAAAGCAGACTTTCATCACTAAAATAAGGAGCTCAGAGACACGTTTGGGTGTAGAGGACCGCTGCAGCCTTTATTCTCCTTTTCATTCACATAACCTGAAGTTCATTTGTCACATTACGTCATGAACCTGTCACCTGAACACCAATGCGGATGCAAACAGTGTTACATACGCCCCCTCCTGCAGATGAAGCGACCGGTTTGATCATTACAAAACAAAGATGAATGAAAATAGTCTGTTATATTAGCATTACAACGTTGAAAAAGGCAAAAAGTGCTTCTCCTCCTCAGACGGAAGCGTCACACAAACATAGAGATCTTGTCTTTGGTGGAGGAAGAAAGGATTCAAGCAGACAGCTGCAGGGACACCCGATGGCTTCATCGGGCTGCAGAGATCCTGCAAACCAACCATCAATAAATAAAACTTTAATGAATCGTAAATCAATCAAATGAGCCTCCAGACATTTGGGACGTTACCAATAAACATTCAGCTCACCTGTTCAACAAAGTTTAGTCGGTCTGCTCTGCTGCTGCACGGTGTTCACCTGCTGCTCTGCATGCTGCTCACTTCCACAATAATCTCGTAAATTTAGTTTTTTTCTCTCGCGCGCAACATTGCGACTTTAATCTCGAAACTTTATTTCGACTTTTATCTCGACAAGACGAGTTTTTTCTCGAAACTTTGTGTCAAGTTTTTTCTCGTCAAGACAAGATTAAAGTCGACATGACGACTTTAATCTCGCCACGTTGGCCAGAATTTTTTTTTTCCTCACCGTGGCCCTAAAACTCCGTCGTAAAAATCTTTCCTGAAAATGTCATCTGTCAGTGTCTCATCAGGGCGGGTCCCACCTGACTGAATGGACCAAGTTCCTGGACCTCCAGCTGCATCACTGCTCCTGAACACACTTTTCTGTCTCATTGCAGATTGGAGAACTGCAGTTTGTCAGAGATCAGCTGTGAAGTTCTGGGCTCAGCTCTGAAGAAAAACCCGTCCAATCTGAAATACCTGGACCTGAGCAGGAACCAGAACCTGCAGGATCCAGGAGTTCTTCATCTGTGTGGTTTTCTGGAGAGTCCAGACTGCAGACTGCAGACTCTGAGGTCAGACTCCATGTTTCAGTTGTGTTCACATCAATATGATGAGTCCAGATGACTGACTGATGACATGACTACAGAGTGATGACTGACCCCCCCATTCCCACCTTACCGTATGCTGCTGCTGAGACTCTGAGGCTCCTTTTTCTCTTTTTTCAGAGGTTCTCATGTAGATCTAGTCTGACAATAATCCTGTCCACAGAGGAATGTTTTCAGTCTAACTTTGAATGTAGAAACTGAGTCGGCCTCTCTTCCATGAGCTGGGAGTTTATTCCATAAGACAGGGGCTTGGTGGCTAAACGCTCTACCTCCAACTGTATTTTGACTAATTCTAGGAACCACAAGCAGTCCTGCATTTAGTGAGTGAAGTGTTCTGATTGGATGGTAAGGGACTATGAGGTCTTTGATATAGGATGGGGTCATTCCATGTAAGGCCTTTTAGGTTAACAGGAGGATCTTGAACTGGATTCTAGGATCAACTGGGATCCAGTGAAGTGAAACTAACACAGGAGTGATGTGATTTCTTCTGCTAGTTCCTGCTAACAATCTAGCTGCTGCGTTCTGAACAAGCTGGAGACTTCTTAAGGAACTCTTAGGACACGCTGCTAACAAAGAGTTACAGTAATCCAGTCTAGACGTAACAAATGCATGGATGAGTTTTTCAGCATCACTTTTAGAAAGTAGATTTCTGATCTTAGCTATATTGAACAGGTGAAAAATGCAGTTTTCCATGTCTGAGATCTGTGAGCCTTAAATGATAAATCCTGGTCAAATCAAAGCTCTTCAGAACTTCTCTCTGGGTAAATGGTCTGGCTGAAACGCTGATCTCCTCTACCATGATCAAACTTGCTTCACTTTGCAGATCAATTATCCAAAATACATGCAGATTATATACTTCAGAAAAACAATGCATATGATTAAAAAATAATACTATATCAGTAAAATAAACATAATACTGTTTCAGAAATGTTCATAGCAAAAATTGATCAAGTATCAAAAGTTAAAATATGTGCAAATTATTTTTCATTAGAAAAAATCATGAATCCATATTTGGAGCAAGTGAAGTAAAATAATTAGAAATCAATCAATTTAACCATCTTCAATAATTGACAGAGAATTCTTTTTATCTTTATATTCTTTTTACATTTTTATTATAAGGTAATGCTGTGAAATAAAATAAAATGAGAAAAAGGTCCACATTCAGGAATCAGGAAATCTTTATTGTCATTTTATCACATGATAAAACGAAATTAGGCTTTCTGGTCCCGGGCCAGCCGTTTACATTCAGACATAAATAAATAATATAATATCAATGTCATATCAATATGTTACGGTGTGGTTCCTGGTGAGTATTGCACAGAAAGTATGTTTCAAATTGCACAGTATATTATATTAATTACTGCACAGCCCTGTGATATTGCACTTTAGAATTAGCTTGTTGTCCATGGAGGGGGGGTGGGGGGGTGCAGTGATCAACCGGAGTTCAGCTGTCTGACTGCTTCAAGGAATAAACTGTTCCTCAGTCTGGAGGTCCTGCTCTTTATGCTCCTCAGTCTCCTGCCTGAGGGGAGCAGGGAGAACAGAGGGTGTCAGGGGTGAGTGGGGTCTTTCAGGATGTGGGAGGCCCGTTTCCTGCATCTGGTCGTATAGAGGTCAGTGGTGGACGGCAGGCTGCAGCCCACAGTCCTCTGTGCAGCTTTGGTCACTCGTTGCAGAGCTTTCCTCTCTGCTGCAGAGCAGCTGCCGTGCCACACTGTGATGCAGGAGGTCATGATGCTCTCCACCACACACCTGTAGAAGGAGGCCAGGACGCTCTCCACCACACACCTGTAGAAGGAGGTCAGGACGCTCTCCACCACACACCTGTAGGAGGCCAGGACGCTCTCCACCACACACCTGTAGAAGGAGGTCAGGACGCTCTCCACCACACACCTGTAGGAGGCCAGGACGCTCTCCACCACACACCTGTAGAAGGAGGTCAGGACGCTCTCCACCACACACCTGTAGAAGGAGGCCAGGACGCTCTCCACCACACACCTGTAGGAGGCCAGGACGCTCTCCACCACACACCTGTAGAAGGAGGTCAGGACGCTCTCCACCACACACCTGTAGAAGGAGGCCAGGACGCTCTCCACCACACACCTGTAAAAGGAGGTCAGGACGCTCTCCACCACACACCTGTAGGAGGCCAGGACGCTCTCCACCACACACCTGTAGAAGGAGGTCAGGACGCTCTCCACCACACACCTGTAGAAGGAGGCCAGGACGCTCTCCACCACACACCTGTAGAAGGAGGTCAGGACGCTCTCCACCACACACCTGTAGGAGGCCAGGACGCTCTCCACCACACACCTGTAGAAGGAGGTCAGGACGCTCTCCACCACACACCTGTAGAAGGAGGCCAGGACGCTCTCCACCACACACCTGTAGGAGGCCAGGACGCTCTCCACCACACACCTGTAGAAGGAGGTCAGGACGCTCTCCACCACACACCTGTAGAAGGAGGTCAGGACGCTCTCCACCACACACCTGTAGAAGGAGGCCAGGACGCTCTCCACCACACACCTGTAAAAGGAGGTCAGGACGCTCTCCACCACACACCTGTAGGAGGCCAGGACGCTCTCCACCACACACCTGTAGAAGGAGGTCAGGACGCTCTCCACCACACACCTGTAGAAGGAGGCCAGGACGCTCTCCACCACACACCTGTAGAAGGAGGTCAGGACGCTCTCCACCACACACCTGTAGGAGGCCAGGACGCTCTCCACCACACACCTGTAGAAGGAGGTCAGGACGCTCTCCACCACACACCTGTAGAAGGAGGCCAGGACGCTCTCCACCACACACCTGTAGGAGGCCAGGACTCTCTCCACCACACACCTGTAGAAGGAGGTCAGGACGCTCTCCACCACACACCTGTAGAAGGAGGTCAGGACGCTCTCCACCACACACCTGTAAAAGGAGGTCAGGACGCTCTCCACCACACACCTGTAGGAGGCCAGGACGCTCTCCACCACACACCTGTAGGAGGCCAGGACGCTCTCCACCACACACCTGTAGAAGGAGGTCAGGACGCTCTCCACCACACACCTGTAGAAGGAGGCCAGGACGCTCTCCACCACACACCTGTAGAAGGAGGTCAGGACGCTCTCCACCACACACCTGTAGGAGGCCAGGACGCTCTCCACCACACACCTGTAGAAGGAGGTCAGGACGCTCTCCACCACACACCTGTAGAAGGAGGCCAGGACGCTCTCCACCACACACCTGTAGGAGGCCAGGACTCTCTCCACCACACACCTGTAGGAGGCCAGGACACTCTCCACCACACCTGTAGAAGGAGGTCAGGACGCTCTCCACCACACACCTGTAGAAGGAGGTCAGGACTGAGATCCCCATCCCAGCACGCCTGAGCCTCCTCAGGAAATAGAGGCGCTGGTGTGCCTTCTTGACCAGGCAGGAGGTGTTGGTGCTCCAGGTAAGGTCGCTGGAGATGTGCACGCCCAGATACCTGAAGCTGGAAACCACTTCCACCACGTCCCCTCCAATGTGAATGGGGAGAGGGGGGCATCTGTCCTTCCTGAAATCCAAGATCATCTCCTTGGTCTTCTTCCCGTTGATACAGAGGTTGTTGTCTCTGCACCAGCTCTCCAGATGTTCCACCTCCTGCCTGTAGTCGGACTCATCGTTGTTGGAGATGCGTCCAACCACAGCTGTGTCATCCGCAAACTTCACGATCAGACAGCTGGGGTGACTCGCTGTGCAGTCGTGCGTGAGCAGGGTGAACAGGAGGGGGCTCAGCACACAGCCCTGGGGGGAGCCCGTGCTGAGGGTGATCGGGGAGGAGGAGACGTTGCGGATTTTCACAGACTGTGGTCTGTCTGTCAGGAAGTCCAAGACCCAGTCGCACGGAGTGGGGCTCAGTCCAAGTGTGTGTAGTTTTTGGGTGAGGGTCTGCGGGATGATGGTGTTAAAAGCTGATGTGACGTCCACGAAGAGCAGTCGAACGTACGTGTTCTTGACAATTCTGTCGATTGTCCAAAATAAAAAGACTTTTCTTAAATCAAAGTAAAATCTATTGGAATTTAAACTTTTATTTTTTTGGTCCATAATTCAGATGAAAATCCATGTTTAACTCTCAGTTCCATTTCATTTTAAAGTTAAATCTACTGCATTTTCTTTAAACTTCATGTTTTTGGGTCAGCATATACAGTCCCTGACAAAAGTCTTATCGCTTATCCATTTTGTAGAAACTAAAGCGTATAGCCTCACATTTAATGAATCCATTGGTCTTAGAAATGTCGCATATGAAAGCTAAAACCCTCCCAAATTATGTTCAATATACTAAAATAAAATTGCTTCACTTAAGAAAGATTGATCATTTAATGAACACAGAACGGTCACATTTTGGCAAGACAAAAGTTTTGTCGCCTACAGAGAGTAATGTGAAAATGTAACAAATAATTTACTTCAAAACAAAAATATGTTGCATAACATCAGTGAATTAAGTAGTGCTACTGTGAGATCCATATTTATTATCTTGTATGACTTCCATGAGCTTGAAGGACAGCATCCATGCGGTTTGACAATGATTCATACAATTTATGGATGAAGTCATCAGGAATAGCAAAGAAAGCAGTCTTCCATGCCTCCCAGAGTTCATCAAGATTCTTTGGTTTGGTCTTCCATTCTACCCCAGACATGCTCAATGATGTTCATGTCTGGTGACTGGGCTGGCCAGTCCTGGAGCACCTTGAGGAACTTTGATGTAGAGATGGAAGTATGCGATGGAGCACCATCCTGCTGCAGAATTTGACCCCTTTTATGGTTGGGAATGTAAGAGGTACCTAAAACTTCTTGATATTTTAGGCTATTGATATTGCCTTCCACCCTGCAAATGTTTCGCACACCCCCATACTGGATGTAACCCCAGACCATGATTTTTCCGCCACCAAACTTAACTGTTTTCTGGGTGAATCTTGGGTATATGCGGGCTCCAGTTGGTCTCCTGTGATGTAATTCAACTGAAGACTCATCTGAGAAATCCACCTTCTGCCACTTTTCCAGCGTCCATCCTTTTAGCAGGCTGTGGGCCTTGGCAAATGCCACACGTTTTTTCAATTGCCTTTTGTTTAGTGCTGGTTTCTGGGCACTGATTTGACCATGGAGGCCATTTTGAGACAGAATTATACAAACTGTTCTGGTTGACACAGGGACTTGAGGTGACCAGGCCTGGTGGAGCTCTGCTGCTGTGGAAAAGGGGCTGGCCTTGGATTTTCGAACCAACAAATGGTCCTCCCGAGCAGTTGTCTTGCGGACCTGGGCTTGTCAAAAACATCTCCAGTCTCTTCAAATCTTTTTCTTATTCTTTGTACTTGACGCTGAGACACATTGAAGGTGTCAGCCACCTCAGCAGTGGATCTGGTCTTCAGCCTCTTGATAATCAACGCTTTGGTCTCAGGGTGAATCTTAGGCATGTTGTCAGAGGTCAAGTTGCAGTTGATGTGAAGGCCTGGTGTGCTGGGGTTCTTTTTATACCCACCCACTAGTTGATTGATCAGTAATTGACACAGGTGAGGCTGTAATCTAGGATTGGGTGCATCATATGACAAGGCCACAAAACTTTTGTCTTGCCAAAATGTGACCTTTCTGTGTTCATTAAATGACCAATCTTTCTTAAGTGAAGCAGTTTTATTTTAGTATATTGAACATAATTTGGGAGGGTTTTAGCTTTCATATGCGACATTTCTAAAACCAATGGATTCATTAAAAGTAAGGTTATACGCTTTTGTTTCTACAAAATGGATAAGCGACAAGACTTTTGTCAGGGACTGTAAACAAATTCCAAAACAGCCACCCCCCCCATGCATAATTCATTTTTTATTTCCAGGTCTTTATGACTTTTCATCCAAAATCTCTCCTGAAAATGTCATCTGTCAGTGTCTCATCAGGGCGGGTCCCACCTGACTGAATGGACCAAGTTCCTGGACCTCCAGCTGCATCACTGCTCCTGAACACACTTTTCTGTCTCATTGCAGGTTGGAGAGATGCAGTTTGTCAAAGATCAGCTGTAAAGGTCTGGGCTCAGCTCTGAAGAAAAACCCGTCCAATCTGACACACCTGGACCTGAGCATAAACAAACTGCTGGATTCAGGAGTTGTTCATCTGTGTGGTTTTCTGGAGAGTCCAGACTGCAGACTGCAGACTCTGAGGTCAGACTCCATGTTTCAGTTGTGTTCACATCAATATGATGACTGACAGATGACCGACTGATGACATGACTACAGAGTGATGACTGACCCCCCCCATTCCCACCTTACCGTATGCTGCTGCTGAGACTCTGAGGCTCCTTTCTCTCTTTTTTCAGAGGTTCTCATGTAGATCTAGTCTGACAATAATCCTGTCCACAGAGGAATGTTTTCAGTCTAACTTTAAATGTAGAAACTGAGTCGGCCTCTCTTCCATGAGCTGGGAGTTTATTCCATAAAACAGGGGCTTGGTGGCTAAACGCTCTACCTCCAAATGTACTTTTTACTAATTCTCGGAACCACAAGCAGTCCTGCATTTAGTGAGTGAAGGTTTCTGATTGAATGGTAAGGCACTATGAGGTCTTTGATATAGGATGGGGTCACACCATGTAAGGCCTTATAGGTTAACAGGAGGATCTTGAACTTGATTCTGGAATCAACTAGGAACCAGTGAAGTGAAACTAACACAGGAGTGATGTGATCTCTTCTGGTAGTTCCTGCTAACAATCTAGCCAATGACCTCTATCGCTAGAGGAGACACGCCTGCTTGGGAAACCAGGCCAAAAGTGGTGGAGCGCGACGCCATCTTGGTGAGGTCGTCGGTGCCCACATGACAATGATTTCTATTGCCTTTGGTGGCATCTAATTAGATTTTGTATAATATATATATATATATATATATATATATATATATATATATATATATATATATATATATATATATGCAAGTCACGACACACCAACCTGTGCACAGCCTGGATTGATTACAAGAAGGCCTATGACTCAATGCCACACACATGGATCACTGAATGCTTGGAGCTGTACAACATCAACAGGACTCTAAGAGACTTCATAGGAAACTCAATGAAGCTGTGGAAAACCACCCTTGAAGCCAATGGGAATCCACTTGCACAAGTGTCCATCAAATGTGGGATATACCAAGGTGATGCTCTGTCCCCACTGCTGTTCTGCATAGGTCTGAACCCCCTCAGCCAAATAATCAACAAGACTGGCTATGGATACCGACTCAGAAATGGGGCCAACATCAGTCACCTCCTCTACATGGATGACATCAAGCTATATGCTAAGAGCGAGCGTGACATTGACTCCCTGATCCACACCACCAGGATCTACAGTACTGACATTGGGATGTCATTCGGGCTCGAGAAATGCAGCCGGATGGTGACAAAGAGAGGCAAGGTAGTCCACACAGGAGGGGTCTCACTCCCAGAAGGAACAATAGCAGACATCGAGGACAGTTACAAGTACATTGGAATTCCGCAGGCAAATGGCAACCTGGAGCAGGCAACAAGGAAAGCTGCAACAGCTAAATACCTCCAACGAGTAAGGCAAGTCCTGAGAAGCCAGCTCAATGGCAAAAATAAGACCCGGGCAATAAACAGCTACGCACTGCCAGTTATCAGATACCCTGCAGGAATAATAAGATGGCCAAAGGAAGAGATACAGACCACGGATGTTAAGACACGAAAGCTCCTCACCATGCATGGAGGGTTTCATCCCAAATCCAGCACCCTGAGACTGTATGCTAGCCGCAAGGAAGGAGGCCGAGGACTTGTGAGCGTAGAAGCCACTATCCAGGATGAGACATCCAAGATGCATGAGTACATCAAGCTCAAGGCCCCAACTGACAGTGTGCTCAGTGAATGTCTCAGGCAATGGAGAGCAGAGGATACAGTGCTGGAGGACAGATCCTCATGGGAGGACAAACCCCTACATGGGATGTACAACCGGACCATAACTGAAGTGGCTGATATCAAGAAGTCCTACCAATGGCTAGAAAGGGCTGGCCTACAGGACAGCACTGAAGCGCTCATCCTGACAGCTCAGGAACAAGCCCTGAGCACCAGAGCAATGGAGGCTCAGATCTACCACACCAGACAAGACCCAAGTTGTAGGCTGTGCAAAGAGGCGCCTGAAACAATCCAGCACATAACTGCAGGATGTAAGATGCTGGCAGGTAAAGCATTCATGGAGCGCCACAATCAAGTGGCTGGAATAATATACAGGAACATGTGTGCAGAATATGAACTGGAAACCCCAAGGTCAAAATGGGAAACACCTCCGAAGGTAGCAGAAAATGAGAGGGCAAAGATCCTGTGGGACTTCAAGATCCAGACTGATGGGATGGTAATGGCGAACCAACCAGACATTGTAGTGGTGGATAAAGAACAGAGGAAAGCCATTGTGGTGGATGTGGCAGTGCCAAGAGATGGGAACATCAGGAAGAAGGAACATGAGAAACTGGAGAAATACCAGGGACTCAGAGAAGAACTGGAGAAAGCCTGGAAAGTGAAGGTGACAGTGGTGCCTGTGGTAATTGGAGCACTCGGGGCAGTAACCCCCAAGCTGGAGGAGTGGCTACAACAGATAGACAAGAAAGATGGCGCCGGTGTGTGTGGCTGCTCGTCTACCCCGCTCCCTGTTGTTCGTGATTGTGTTGTTTTTGTACCTTGGCACGCGACTAACCGAGTCTCTATTGGTGTATAATCGTCAGTTTCTTTTGGATCATCAATTTACCAACTCTGATCTAAGTTCGTCCAAGTTGTACTGTCGCCAAACACTACCTCCTCTGCCTTTGGGCATCCCAGCCTACCTGCTCAGGGCGTCGGCTCTCTTCCTGCGGCGGAAGCGTCATCGGAAACGCGGCAAGCGCGGGGGCCGCCTTGTGAAGCTGAAGGGCATCTGGGCCCGCTCCCCGTCCTCTTCCCGAACAGGATTTAGATTATTTCCCCGCTCCATGCTGTCCTGGCGCTCCCTGGATCCACCTGAGGTCTGCATTATTCCTGTTGCTGGCTTTGACGGAGGAGACCAGCCCCGCCGCTCCTGCTCTCCTCGCCCCCGCCGGCGCGGGGTAAATCCCGGGAACCTGTCGTCGCTCTCCCGGTCGCTTCTGTCCCATGACATACAGGCTGCCGCTGCTTCCAGATTCGGCCTGGTAAACGCCAGATCGCTAGCAAACAAAACTTTTATTTTGAGGGATTTCTTCACTTCCCGCTGCCTGGATTTCCTCTTTATTACAGAGACCTGGATATCTCCAGGTGAGGACAGTGTTCTTGTGGATCTTTTACCTGCTGGATTTTCATACTTTAGCTCCCCGCGGATGTCTGGTCGGGGAGGAGGTACTGCGTCTGTCTTTACAAACGATTTTAAGTGTAAACGACACTGTGTGTCATCATCGTACCCCAGCTTTGAGCTGACTTCTTTCGAGGTGGGGAGGTCCGACCCGGTGCTGTGCGCTGTCGTTTACAGACCTCCCAAGTACAACAAAGATTTTCTGAAGGAATTTTCTGACTTTTTGGCTGAAATGATGCCACTCTACGATCGTTTTCTTATTGTTGGGGATTTTAATATTCATGTGTGTTGCCCTGAAAAGCCTTTGGTGAAGGACTTTTTAGAGATCATTGACTCTTTTAACCTTGTTCAGTGGGTGTCTGGAACCACTCATGACACCAGGACACGTACTGGATCTCGTCCTCTCCCATGGACTACCTGTTTTTAATATTGAGATCTGTGACTTAGCTGTTTTAGACCACATGCCTGTAGTGTTTGAAGCTGGACTTTCACGCACTGCTGTTAAATCTACCGCCCCTCCTCAGCGTCGCAGGATTTTTAACTCTTCCACTGCTGGTCAGTTTTCCTCTGCTTTTAACCAGCTCGTTGTCCCTCCCTCTGCTGCTGATGTTCTTGAGCTGAGTTCCTGGTTCAGTTCCTCCTGCACCAGCATCCTGGATTCTGTGGCTCCTCTAAAGACACTAAAGCCCCGTCCTAAACCTGAGCCCTGGTTCAATGAGAGAACCCGGGCAGCTCGGAGGGCCTGTAGGAAAGCTGAACGCAGGTGGAGGAGGGACAAACTGCAAATCTCACTACAAATCTTGAAGAATTGTTGGCATTTTTACCAGGGCACTGTAAAACTTGCTAAACAATAGTACTTGGCTAATATTATTGTTCTTAATCAGCATAACCCACGGGTGCTTTTTAAAATGATAGACTCTGTTCTTAATCCTCCACAGGCGGTGTCCTTAGAAGCTTCCACTGACCTGTGCAATATGTTTTTACAGTTTTTTAACAATAAGGTATCAAATATAAGGGCTGACATTACTCTACCTTCCTCCGACCCTTCGACCTGTGTTCTCTGCCCAGCTGTATTTAGAAAATTTGAGCCAGCGTCTCTTCAATTTTTAAATGAATTAGTCAGTCAAAGCAAACCATCAGGTTCTCCCCTAGACTCCATCCCTCCTAAGTTTTTCAAGGAGGTCTTCCCCAGCATTGCACAGACGGTCCTCTCTATTATCAACAGCAGTCTTGCTGCTGGTGTCGTCCCCTCCACCTTTAAACATGCAATGGTTCAGCCGATACTTAAAAAACCCAGCCTGGACAGTGCTGTACTGGCCAATTTTAGACCCATCTCCAAGATGCCCTATATCTCTAAACTCTTGGAGAAAGTGGTCTATTCACAGCTGGAGGATTTCTTAAACCAACATAAAATTCCTGAAGTCTTCCAGTCTGGGTTTAGACCCCTTCACAGTACTGAGTCAGCACTGCTAAGAGTCAGCAACGACATTCTCTTGGCCAATGATGCTGGAGATTATGTTGTTCTAGTTCTGCTGGACCTAACTGCAGCATTCGACACCGTAGACCATAGCACTTTAATTTCTAGGCTCCAGAACCTGGTGGGGATTCAAGGTACTGCACTGGACTGGTTCAAATCCTACCTGGCGGAAAGAACCATGTGTGTCAGTTTAGGTGGTTATGAATCCACCACAGCTCGGGTTCCCTATGGGGTCCCACAAGGGTCGGTTTTGGGACCTCTTCTGTTTTCTTTATATCTGTTACCTTTAGGGTCCATTCTAAGAAAACACGGCATTTCCTTTCATTTATACGCTGACGACAGTCAGATCTATCTGCCGCTAAAAAAGGATAATCTCTCTGTGACGCAGCTCCTGTCATGTCTCCATGACATTAAGGACTGGTTGGCCCTAAGTTTCTTGAGTTTGAATGAAAAGAAAACAGAAGTTGTAATTTTTGGACCGAATGATTTTAGTGGACCGTCCCCGATTGATCTGGGCTCTCTGACTGGTTTCTTAAAATCAACTGTTTCTAACTTCGGTGTTAAATTGGACAGTAATTTTAGGATGGACCAACAGATAAGCTCTGTAGTGAAGTTAAGCTTTTTAAGCCTTCGCCAACTTGCTAAGGTAAAACCTTTTTTAACACCTGCACACTTTGAAACAGTAATCCATGCTTTCATCACGTCCCGGCTGGATTACTGCAACTCTCTTTATCTTGGACTCAGCCAGTCGTCTCTCTTGCGTCTCCAACGTGTTCAAAATGCAGCTGCTCATCTTATGGTTGGAGCACGCAAAAGAGACCACATCACACCGATCCTAGCATCGCTTCACTGGCTGCCTGTGCATTTTAGAATTCATTTTAAGATTCTTCTGCTTGTTTTTAAATCTTTACACGGTCTTGCCCCGCTGTACCTCTCTGAGCTTCTCACTCCCTATTCGCCGGCACGGTGCCTCAGATCAGCTGATCAGATGCTTCTAGAGGTACTGAGGTCCAGACGGAAGCTCAGAGGGGACAGAGCTTTTGCTGTAGGCGCTCCAAAGCTGTGGAATACTTTGCCGCTGGCCATTAGAGAAGCCCCTTCACTGACCATTTTTAAAACCCGTTTAAAAACCCATTTTTATGCTCTGGCTTTTAACCCAATATGACGACCACTGTTTTTCTAACTGTTTACTGTTTTCTATAGTTTTATCTCCCTCTGTGTTTTCCCCCCCTTAACATGTTTTAATGTTTTTTACTGTTGTGTTCAGCACTTTGTCTCAACTACTGTTGTATGAAAGTGCTATATAAATAAAGTTGAGTTGAGTTGAGATACCTGGAAAGACCTCAGACCTCTCAGTCCAGAAAAGCGCAGTGCTAGGCACAGCTAAGATACTGTGCAAGACCCTCAAGCTCCCAGGCCTCTGGTAGAGGACCCGAGCTTGGAGGAGAAACCACCCGCGGAGGGTGAGAGGGGCAATTATATATATATAACCGTGGGTGGTTTTCTTCTCCAAGCTCAGTTCTTCTTCTTCTCATCTTCACATACGGATTGGAACGGTTCGGAGTGGTCGAGGGCAAACGATCTACTCCGACAATCCTCACCAAATCCCGAAGGCAAAAAGAAATAGACCTGTTAGTTAAGGAGAGGCGGCAGCTGAAGAAACAGTGGAGGAAGGCCACAGAGGAGGAAAAGGAGGGAATAAACGTTCTGCAGGAAGAGATCAAGGGTAGGCTGTCCACACTGAGAAGAGCAGAAAACCTCCTGAGGAAATGCAGAAGGAAGGAGCAAACAAGATCACGCTTCTATAAAGATCCCTTCAAATTTGTAAAGAGTCTATTTACAAAAGAAAAAAGTGGAAGTCTCTCTGCATCAAAGGCTGTGCTGGAAGAACATCTTAAAAAAACCTGTACGGATGACCGACACAATGAAGAGGTCTCACTCCCACCTGACATGCCACCAGTGAGCACACCAGAATACCAGCTTGACGCGAGTCCACCCAGGTGGAGTGAAGTGGTCAAAATTGTGCATTGGGCAAGGGCCGCATCCGCACCAGGCCCCAATGGAATTCCTTATAGGCTCTACAAAAATGCCCCAGGCGTCCTGCAATCCCTATGGAAGCTGATGAAAGTTTTGTGGATAAAGAAGGAGATTCCAGCATCCTGGCGGAGAGCTGGAGGGATCCTCATCCCCAAGGAGAAGGACTCCGCAGTTCTCGGCCAGTTCCGCCAGATCAGTCTCTTAAATGTTGAGGGAAAAATCTTCTTCAGTGTGGTGGCTCATAGACTAACAAGCTACCTGCACAGAAACAACTTGATTGACACATTGTTTAATGAAATAATTTTTTGCAGGTTCGAGGGAGGTAGGCACTGAGCAGAAACAAATGACTCAAAGACTGCAAGCTAGAATAAAATGTGTCTTTTTATTCCCCGCTTCAAAACAGTGACACAACATAACACAGGAGTTTAAGCCATCCAGTTTCAACAGAAAAGATTCATCTGCCCCTACCGTGACACACGGACTGGAGAGCCAACAGTCCCGATAGAGTGGCTTGAAACAAAACTCCGGCTGGGCGTTCGTACGTAACCCACAGCAGACTCTAAATAAAATTGGGCTTCCTTATCTTTTATATTCTTTGATGAGCGTGAGGAAAAGGAGGGCCGGTCCCTTCCCGCAGGCTCACCCTGCACGTAGACTCATCCTATACCATCATAAACATGTCAGAATATCTTCTACAGAGCACTCCTTTTACGGGTCAGTAACATAACAGGATAGGATAAAATTCTAAACATTGTCAGGATATGCTCTACAGAGTCCTCCCTTAACAGGATAAAACTTTATATTAAACATTCCTTTTGGGGGTCAGTCATAGAAACATAAACATATCAAGACATTCTCCATTTTTGGTTATTAGCAACATAGAACCTTATATAAGAGTACATAAGAGTTTACATAAGTATTCCTTTTTTGGATGGTCAGCCACAGAACATAATCTTGAATGCAGGGCAGAAGGCTCCCCCCTGCCTACAGTGCATTATCCATCTCACAGATCAATCCAAAAAGCAGGGATCCCAGGCTTCTCAGGATGTGTAGAACACACTAGCGTTATCTGGCATCAGATTCAGCTTGCCAAGAAAGAAAGAAAAGATCTCCATGTGGTCTTCCTGGACCTCGAAAACGCATTTGGCTCTGTCCCCCACAAGTTCCTGTGGACAGCCTTTGATTATTTCAGAGTCCCACCAGCTCTCACAACCCTGGTAAAAGCCTACTTCCAGGATATCCAACTGTGTGGGACGACGGCAGAGTACACTACAGCGTGGCAACACCTGGAAGTGGGAATCATGGCTGGCTGCACCATCTCCCCATTGGCATTCACCCTGGCAATAGAAGTCATCATACGGGCTTCTCAGTGGGTGGTTGGCGGGCAACAAATAAGACCTGGGCTGAGGCTTCCACCGGTCAGGGCCTACATGGATAACCTGACTACTCTGACTACGACCAAGGCTTGCACAGTACGGCTGTTGGGAAAGCTTCACAAGAACATAGAGTTGGCTCGGATGAAGCTCAAGCCAAGTAAGTCCAAAAGTATCTCCATCGTCAAGGGGAAGCTGTCAGACCACCGCTTCCACGTTGGCGAGGAACCTATCCCAACAGTTTCCGAAAAACCCGTGAAAAGCTTAGGCCGCTGTTATGATGCTTCCCTCGAAGACAAAGAGCAGGTAGAGCAGCTCAGAAAGGACATAGCTGGTGGCCTAGAGAAAATCAACAGAACCCTGCTCCCTGGCAAACTCAAGCTTTGGTGCATGCAGTATGGTTTACTCCCACGACTTCTCTGGCCATTAACCCTGTATGAAGTGCCACTGTCAAAAGTGGAAAAGTTGGAAAGGCTGATCAATGCCTATGCCAGAAAGTGGCTTGGCCTTCCCAGGTGCCTCAGTACCATTGGACTCTATGGCAGGGGATGTTAGAACTACCTATATCCAGTTTGGTAGAGGAGTACAAGTGTGCCAAGGTCAGGTTGGAAATGACACTCCAAGATACCTGTGACTCAATGGTTGTCCAAGCAGCTCCCATCCTGGCCACTGGGAGGAAGTGGGCCCCCAAGGCAGCAACTGATCTGACCAAGGCAGCACTTAGACACAAAGACATTGTGGGATTCGTGCAGGAGGGGAGGAGTGGTCTTGGTCTCTCATCTAGCGCACCTTCCTGGAGGAAGGCCAACCCAGCTGAGAGGCGTAGACTGGTGGTCCAAGAGATACGCCGGGAAGAGGAGGCAGCAAGGTGTGCTCAAGCCGTGGCCCAGGCAAAGCAAGGTCAGTGGATGGGATGGGAAGGAGTGGAGAAGAGGAAGGTCTCCTGGAAAGACCTGTGGGAGATGGAGGCATCCAGGGCAAGTTTTACAATTAGGGCTACCTACGATGTCTTGCCTTCTCCTGCAAACCTAAAACAGTGGTATGGCGAAGACCCCTCATGCCCCTTATGTCAAAGCCCAGCAACATTGAAGCACATCTTGGTGGGATGCAAGACCAGCCTCAGTCAAGGCCGTTACACCTGGCGACACAATGTGGTTCTAAGGTGTTTGCAACAGTGCTGGAAAAACAGAGAACAAGCGTGAACGCCCTTCCTCAGGCAACATCTCATCGGCAGCTAATACCCTTCCTCCGAGAGGGTCAGGCCACCTTCAACACCACCAGTGCAGCTGACATAGGACAGCTGGGTAGAGCATGGGACTGGAAAATGCTGGCGGACCTGGACAGGAAACTCTGCTTTCCACGGGAGGTTGCATCCACCAACCTTCGACCAGACCTTGTACTGTGGTCATCCACACTCAAGCTCGTATACATCATAGAGCTCACAGTACCCTAGGAGAGTGCAATAGAGGAGGCTTATGAAAGAAAGATGCTGAGGTACGCCGAACTTGCAGCAGACGCCAAAGAGCAAGGCTGGAGCGTGAATGTACGCCCAGTGGAAGTAGGCTGCAGGGGTTTTGTGGCCACCTCAACACCCAGGCTATTCAGGGAGATGGGAGTGCGAGGGAAGGCTCAAAGGCAGGCAATTAAAGACCTCTCCCAGGCAGCTGAGAAGGGAAGTCAGTGGCTATGGATCAAGAGGAAGGACCTGACCTGGGCCTCCAAATGTATGGTGACTGATGGTGAACCTGGGACGCTGGGATTCACTGTTGAACCCTCTGGAGGTGTCATGGGCCTATCAGCGAAACACTGAGGAAGGAGGGCGTCCACTTGAAAACCCAAGTGACGTCACCATTTATCTGCTTGCCACAGTGTCTCATCGGTGCCTTAGTAATTATTCAGGGATAACAACATCTAGTCCTATAAAACAGACTTCTCTGAGTCCCTGGTATTTCTCCAGTTTCTCATGTTCCTTCTGATATTCCCATCGCTTGGCACTGCCACAGCCACCACAACGGCTTTCCTCTGTTCTTTATCCACCACTACAATGTCTGGTTGGTTTTCCATTACCATCCTATCAGTCTGGATAGGAAGTTCCACAGGATCTTTGCCCTCTCATTTTCTACCACCTTCGGAGGTGTTTCCCATTTTGACCTTGGGGTTTCCAGTTCATATTCTGCACACATGTTCCTGTATATTATTCCAGCCACTTGCTTGTGGCGCTCCATGTATGCTTTCCCTGCCAGCATTTTACACCCTGCAGTTATGTGCTGGATTGTTTCAGGCGCCTCTTTGCACTGCTTACACCTTGGATCTTGTCTGGTGTGGTAGATCTGAGCCTCTATCGTCTGGTGCTCGGGGCTTGGACCATCAGCTGCCTCACAGACAGACCACAGTTTGTGAGGCTGCGTGACTGTGTGTGTGATGTGGGGGTCTGCAGCACGGGGGCACCTCGGGGGACTGTGCTCTCCCCCTTCTTGTTCACCCTGTACACATCGGACTTCACCTACGACTCCCACCACTGTCCCCTGCAGAAGTTCTCAGAGGACAGTGCCGTTGTGGGCTGTGTATCGGGGGGGCGAGCAGGAGTACAGGGGGGTCATGTCTGACTTTGTTGGCTGGTGTGAAGTTAACCACCTGCTACTAAACACCAGTAAGACGACGGAGCTGGTCCTGGACTTCAGGAGGTCCTCACCACCACAGTCACCGGTGGACATCCAGGGTTCAGACATTGAGGTCGTGGACACATTTAAATAACTGGAAGTTCAACTAAATAGCAGTGGTCCAACAACACGGATGCTCTGTACAGGAGGGGTCAGAGTCGCCTTCACCTGCTGAGGAGACTGAGGTCGTTCGGCGTTTGCAGACAGCTGCTGAGGACCTTTTATGACACTGTGGTGGCCTCAGTGGTCCTTTATGGAGTTGTGTGCTGGGCGGGGGGCAGTACAGGCAGAGACTTGAAGAGGCTTAATAAACTGGTCAGGAAGGCCGGCTCTGTCCTGGGCTGCACACTAGAGTCCATGGAGGAGGTGGGGGACAGGAGGAAGTTGGCTAAGCTGACATCCACCATGGATACCCCCTCCCAACCCCTGCACCAAACTGTGGAGGCACTGACCAGCTCCTTCAGTACCAGACTGTTGCTCCCACAGTGCAAGAAGGAGCTACCACAGGTCATTCCTCCCCACAGCCATCAGACTGTACAACGCCGTGTTACAGTGACACTCCACGGTCCCAGGGGTGTTTTTCTTTTTCTTTCTTTCTCTAATCTATTCATTTTACTTTTATTGAAGTTGTTGCTGTTTTCATTTCTTTTTGTCCCTGAACAGTTGTTTGTTTTGGTGTGTACTTTATCACTTACCTATTTGTTTGTATTTAACAAAAAACTAATTGTACATGTGTTTTATAGTTGATCACATGTTTTTGCACTTTCGCAGCTTAATATTAATATGTATTTATTTATTTAATACGAATGTTATTTTTAATGATTATTTTAATAATTTTGATCATTTGAATAATAGTAATACGTATCAAACTTAGGATAATTAGACATAAAATTAAATATTGCTCAAAAGGGAGTGGAAGGAAGTGAATTTATATAATCCCACCCCTGTTCTACTGTAACCATTTTATGACATGATTTATCAATATCCGGTTCATCACTTTTATCAGACAGAATTAAGAATCCTTAAATATCAATAAAGCACATGACAAAGATGAATTACTTAATTATTATGTAGAAAAAAGGTATTTTAGAAATCAACATCAGATCAGTTATCTACAGTATATATGCAGATTATATACTTCAGAAAAACAATGCATATGATTAAAAAAATAAAACTGTCAGTAAAATAAACACAAGACTGTTTCAGAAATGTTCATATCAAAAATTTATCAAGTATCCAAAGTTAAATATATGTGCAAATTATGTTTCATTAGAAAAAATCATGAATCCATTTTTGGAGCAAGTGAAATAAAATAATTAGAAATCAATCAATTTAACCATCTTCAATAATTGAAAGAGAATTCTTTTTATCATTATATTCTTTTTATTTTTTTTTATTATAAGGTAATGCTGTGAAATAAAATCAAATAAGAAAAAATGGTCCATATTCTGTTGATTGTCAAAAAAAAAAAAAGACTTTTCTTAAATCAAAGTAAAATCTATTGGAATTTAAACTTTTTTTTTGGTCCATAATTCAAATGAAAATCCATGTTTAACTCTCAGTTACTTTTCATTTTAAAATTATATTAAATCTATTGCATTTTCATTCACCTTCATGTTTTCATGTCAAATTTCAAAAGAAATTGCTAAACAGCCCCCCCCCCCCATGAATAATTCATTTTCATTTCCAGGTGGTCATGATTTTTCCTCCAAAATCTCTCCTGAAAATGTCATCTGTCAGTGTCTCATCAGGGCGGGTCCCACCTGACTGAATGGACCAAGTTCCTGGACCTCCAGCTGCATCACTGCTCCTGAACACACTTTTCTGTCTCATTGCAGGTTGAAGGAATGCAGTTTGTCAGAGATCAGCTGTGAAGTTCTGGTCTCAGCTCTGAAGAAAAACCCGTCCAATCTGACAGAACTGGACCTGAGCTACAACAACCTGCAGGATCCAGGAGTTGTTCATCTGTGTGGTTTTCTGGAGAGTCCAGACTGCAGACTGCAGACTCTGAGGTCAGACTCCATGTTTCAGTTGTGTTCACATCAATATGATGAGTCCAGATGACTGACTGATGACATGACTACAGAGTGATGACTGACCCCCCCATTCCCACCTTACCGTATGCTGCTGCTGAGACTCTGAGGCTCCTTTTTCTCTTTTTTCAGAGGTTCTCATGTAGATCTAGTCTGACAATAATCCTGTCCAAAGGGGAATATTTTCAGTCTAACTTTGAATGTAGAAACTGAGTCGGCCTCTCTTCCATGAGCTGGGAGTTTATTCCATAAAACAGGGGCTTGGTGGCTAAACGCTCTACCTCCAACTGTACTTTGACTAATTCTAGGAACCACAAGCAGTCCTGCATTTAGTGAGTGAAGTGTTCTGATTGGATGGTAAGGGACTATGAGGTCTTTGATATAGGATGGGGTCATTCCATGTAAGGCCTTTTAGGTTAACAGGAGGATCTTGAACTTGATTCTAGAATCAACTGGGATCCAGTGAAGTGAAACTAACACAGGAGTGATGTGATCTCTTCTGCTAGTTCCTGCTAACAATCTAGCTGCTGTGTTCTGAACAAGCTGGAGACTTCTTAAGGAACTCTTAGGACACGCTGCTAACAAAGAGTTACAGTAATCCAGTCTAGACGTAACAAACGCATGGATGAGTTTTTCAGCATCACTCTTAGAGAGTAGATTTCTGATCTTAGCTATATTGAACAGTGAAAAAAGGCAGTTTTCCACGTCTGAGATCTGTGAGCCTTAAATGATAAATCCTGGTCAAATCAAAGCTCTTCAGAACTTCTCTCTGGGTAAATGGTCTGGCTGAAGCGCTGATCTCCTCTGCCATGATCAAACTTGCTTCACTTTGTGATTCTTGTTTCCGTCTTGTCCTTACAGTGGACAACGTACGGACAAGACGGTACAGTTACAACACAATACATTAACTCATGGCCCAGAAGGGTTACAACACAACATATTAACTTACCTCACAACACTTTAACTCACAACAGAAGTAAAGCAGCAATTGAAGTGCTTTTATTCTGAAATTTCCACTGGGCTGAGCGGCTAACTACCTAACAAAAGGTAATGTCACGGTGAGCTGTGGAGGGAGCATGTTATTGCTACAAGAGAAGCTAGCAGCAGTCTTGCCAGAAACTTTCTCTTTATTACGGTTCTCCTTCCTCTAAACACACACAATATGAACGCACACTCCTCCCTCCGCTCTCACACCCCTCCCTCTCTGTCGCGGCAAGTGCGCTACTCTCCTCTCCTTTCTTCTGCTCCCTCCTCTCACACACGCATGTGCGGTCCCCAACACACACACACCCACTCCGCAACACTAGACACCAAGAATGTGGAGAGATGGGGTTTAGTATTTTGGAGAGTTCTACTTGGTAATCATGTTTCCATGTTTGAGATCACAAGATAGTCCCAGAGAGAGTCTGTGCTTCAACTCCTGCAGTGAAAGCTGCGTCTAAATCTGACGCTGTGTTTCAATCTCTCTGACAGAGTTTGAAGCCAAAGCCCCTCCCCCGCCTCTTTACCTGTTCACCTGTTCACATCCTCCAGCTGAGAGTTGTTTCCCCCCGCGCTCCTCCAGTTTATCCTACACAGAGAGTGCAAAATACGGTCATCATAGGTCGACACGATAGTCGAGGCGCTCCGGCCTAGCACACGGAAGAAAGAGCCGCATATAGCGGGGATAGAGCGGGTTACGAAAATTAATGAAAGAAGGCCGGCCCGCTGAAGAAATATTCAATACTATCAGGCATGTCCCCGTTTGGAATGTTCTCTGGGCTACCAACCCCCGCTGTTCCCCGAGCAGGAGAAGGAGGTGGCAGTTCCCTCAGTCCAACACCTCTACCGCCGATGCAGACCCATTTGGACGGAGGCCCGTGCTGGCCTTCAACGCTCATCTGCAAACAACAAGCGGCTGGCTGACCGGCACCGGTTGCGAGCTCCCACTTAAATGCCGGGTCAGTCTGTCCTTTTGTCCACAGTGTTTCATGTGTCCCAGATCACGAGTAGTCTCCATCAGATCGCTCCCCCGCCTCCGCCTCCTTGTGTCATCGACGGACACCCGACCTTGACGATCAGTCGCCTGATGGGCGTCAGACGACGGGGTCAGGGTCTTCAGTACTTCGTGGATTGGCGGGGTTACGGTCCTCAGGAGAGGTCCTGGGAACCTGCCTCTTACATCCTGGACCAGAACATGAAGCGGGATTTCCACCGCCGGCACCCTGACAAACCTGGTGGTGCGCTCCTTGAAGATGGGGTACTGTCAGGTTCTGGGCCAGGGTGGTTGTTGGGTTTTGTTTTGACACTTCCGGTTTTTTGTCTCTGCTCGTTTGTTCTATCTTTACCTTATTGGTCTCACCTGTTGCTGAATCACCTGGAGGGTATTTAGCCTGCACTGATCCCGTCCCTGTCATGGGATCGTTTTGGATTATTGTTACAATCGTGAGTGTTATTAAAACCTACGATTTGACTACGAGTCCCTGCGTCTGCGCCTGTGTCCTCACCTGCGAGCACAATTGTAAACAGGTATTTTATATAGAAAACCTTTTGGTTGCTTAGAGCTCTAAATATAAAAACAATGCTTTTATATCACTAAGACACAGATGGAGAAGTATATCAACTGGATTAGTAACAGGGTGGCATGTTTAGGTTTAATTAGGTTAAAAACTTACATCACTAGACAACATGAAGCTGTTCATCACATTATTGACCTAAACATGTAAACATATACTTGGCTCTGCGGTTAGGAAACAGTATTTGGGAATCTCTTCATATCAGGAGCCAGCCTGGCCATTGGAACATCGCCACAGCGCCCACCCAGCCTGGGACAGCAACGGGGTCCACTTCACAGCTGTGAGGCTGCAAAGTTTAACTCCAGCTGCCCCAGCAAGGGTGACAACTGCAGCAACATCCACCGACCAAGCCGGCAAGCCCTGGCAGAAAAGATCCCCACAAGAAACACTGGCTCCAGCAAGCTGTTCCATAAAAAAATATAGTTTTGCCATTGCCTTGCATCTCGCAGTTCAAGAGGTTTAGTTTTCCAGTAATGTCGGTCAAAAATGCAAGTTCATATTCACCAAATTCATATTCACCATATTCAGCAGATATCTCCTCCAATAGCACCTTGAAAATCCTGTGCTGTTTTGCCTTGCAGCTGAGGAAGTTTATGATTTTCACTATAGTAGTCATTATGTGTCTAGGGTAGAGGTAAGATCTTAAGCCCGAGCCCGAGTCAGAACCCGACCCGACCCGACCCGAATTTCGGGCACTAAATGACAATCATTACGTTCGGGTCGGTTCGGGCCGGGCTTCTCTCTCGCTGACTTTTTTAATAAATATATTGTAATGGCTGCAAAGAAGCTCCTTAGGCGGGCGGTTGTCAAACGGCTCTTTATTAATCCTGAACGTCAGAATGGTTACGCACGAACCGAAAGGCACAGCCAGCTTCTTCTTACTCAGAGGGACAACGTTCACCGAACGCACACACACGCAGACCCCGCCCCCTCTATCCCACCAGTCACCAGCACACCGTTGATTGACATACACTGTGGTCCAGCAACTGGCAGAAAGAGGGGGGCGCCGGCCACCCGCAGCTCTGTGCACGTGTCGTGAATGTAATCTTCCCTCCTCAAGTCCGCATCTATTTTGTTTAGGTATCCCCGATATGGAGCAGCAAGAAGTCAAGGATAAACTTAAGACAGGGGAACTGAAAAGTCAAACATGCACCGCCGTGGCTGCACTATTTCTCCGCGTAATGAAGCGAGTGCGCATCAAGATCTGTCTTTCACTCTCTTTGTCTGGCCTCTTATTCTGTGTTCCAGCGTTATTTCATTGTGCAAATGCATTTATCATGATCATAAAAATATGTAGATTATTTTAACGTTAAATCTTGCGTTTTTTTTCTGCCAAAAATACCATGGGATAATTTGAAATTTCGGGTTTGCTTCAGGCTCGGGCCTGCAAGTCAAGTTAATTGGTCGGGTTCTGGCCGGGTTCGGCTTTAATGCCCGCGGACCTGTGTCGGGTCGGGCTGGATTTTTTAGGCCCGAACTTACCTCTAGTCCAGGGCCAATCACTTTTACACATAAGTCCTACTGGTGAATGACGCAGCAGTAATGCAGACATTTTGGAAAGTCTGGGTCAGCTTTACAGTGAGTGATGAAACCTGTTTGTTTATTGATCATAGCAGGAGCCCCGTCTGCCGTCTCTGCTGCCAGCTTTACTAATGGTACATTATTCTGCACAAAGACTTTTTCACCATGTTATACATTTCAACTCCTTTTGTAGTTGTTTGTAAGGGCAGTTGTGTCAAGAGTTCTTCTCTTGATGTTGATAAAAACCGACAGCTATGCAGTAATGCTGCTTTCCAGACTCATCACACTGGATGCTAAACCACCTGCACTTTGCAAGATCCCGGTCCAGCTAATTGGCCAAGTTATCAGACATAGCTGACACTTGTCTAGACATTGTAGTGGAAATTAGATCAGTTCCATTTTTCTCATCATTAGGTACAGTGTTATTAATTATCATTATTGCTTGATTGATTTTTAATCTGAAAATGCCTTTTTCTGGATGAGAAATTGAGCAGGTCTAAACAAGGCTTCAGTTGAAGAATTTTTTTTCATGCTATATGCAAAAGTCTCTGTCCTTAAAGCCAACAGATTACAGCCCCCCACCCCCCACCTACAGGCTCCTGTCATGTTAACAGTAGCTTGCAGCTCCAGAAAGCAGAAGGAAGAACGACATTTAACAGCTTAAGCAGGGCGTTGCTCGCGGGTTGGTCGCCTGTGCCAGGCGGTCGCACGTGCTCGGGCCCGCTAAATGCTACTTGTAGCTTTAATTAGACTGGTGTTTTTTTGTGTAGTCTGCATTGCAGGTGTCGTGGCTCCATAAACACTCCAGTACAGAAAGAAAACAGAGACCAAAGGTCAAAAACAGGCCTACTGATGACATCTGTTCATATTATCTGTTACTGAAGGCAGGAATCCAGCATATTTTTGCAATACAATAGACATGCATATATAGAATCCAGTAAATGCATGATAAAAGATCATAGAAAATACAATACCCCTGTCTCGATCTCTTAAGAGATCCAAAATCAAAAATGAAAAACCTAAAAGAAGAAACCCCACCCCACAATAACAACACACACAAACAAAGCAAAAGAAGGACAAAACATCACAAACACAGTGCCACCGCATCCCCCCACCCCCCTCCACCAACAAACCCAGGACCCCCCTGCTGCCAACAAGGTCATCATTCCCTTTGGGGCCCGGCTGTCAATGGTGGAGGACAGGAGGTGGACGACGAGTGAACCATCAAACAACAACCACACACACAAAACGAATCAAACAACAACCACACACACAAAACGAATCAAACAACAACCACACACACAAAACGAATCAAACAACAACCAAACGCACAAAATAGCAACAAACACAAAAATCACAAAAGATATAATCCCACCTGACCCGACTCACCACAGACCTGAATAAACATTTCACAAAAACACCACAACATGGATGACCTCACAAATGCTGAAATCAAACCAACACAGAAAAGTAGGAGAGAAACTCAACCACCTGATGTTCTTCTCCTCTCCTGAGTCCTACCACTAGGGGCGCTCCAGCCCTATTCTTGAGGAGGAGAACTTTAGGAGCACATGACTCCTGGTGCAACCCGGGGACTATTCTGCCCCTGTGTGGGTTGAGCCTCTGTGGGAAACCGCTGGATCAGCTGCTGCCTGGAGGTCCTGCTGGACCCGTGTCAAAGGTCACTGTGGTTCATCTGCTGCCTGGAGGTCCTGCTGGACCCGTGTCAAAGGTCGCTGTGGTTCATCTGCTGCCTGGAGGTCCTGCTGGACCCGTGTCAAAGGTCACTGTGGTTCATCTGCTGCCTGGAGGTCCTGCTGGACCCGTGTCAAAGGTCGCTGTGGTTCATCTGCTGCCTGGAGGTCCTGATGGACCCATGTCAAAGGTCACTGTGGTTCAGCTGCTGCCTGGAGGTCCAGCTGGACCCGTGTCAAAGGTCACTGTGGTTCAGCTGCTCCAATGAAACCAGGTGTCACCTTTGCCTTGGACCCTCACTGCATGCGACGTTCTCTCCACAACTTGGAAGGGTTTGTCCAACATGCTTCTGACCATCTCCATTTGATGACCTTTATCAGCACCCAGTCAAGACCTGCGTCAGTCTCAGTGGGGACTCATTCTGGACTCTTCACCCCCTGTTTGGAGAAAACTGATAAAAAACTATGGAGAGAATTTTAATAATCATTGTGTTATTTGAGCTTCCCGAGCATGGAAACCGGGACTGTGGCCCTGTAAAAAGTTCTGTCTGCTACTCATGTGGGTCAAACTTACTCTCTGAATAACTGAGCATCTGATTGACATCAGAGCAAATGGTAGAGAGTCAACCCCATTTACTTTGGTGTGTGCACAGATTTTACCCAATTCAGTTTTGACTGTGACCTGACTTTGATGGGAAAACCATGATGATGGATGTACTGATTAACCAGACATTTATCACTGATTTGATGTCCTCCCTCTTGGTAGACCACGCCTCTGGTCACCCAGTAAATTCATCCATGCACACCAACACATACCTGTGACCTCTGATGGAGGTCACCATGTCTGGAAAATCAATTCTGATCTCCTCATTCTGCCTCTGGTTTCCACCAGAAACCTCTCTGGTTTTCCTGGTGACATCCCTATATGTATGTTAATCAGTGCTGTATGCGATGGAGATGTCAATGTCCATGCGGGAACCTCCCAAATGGATAAATAAAGTTGTCTGTCTGTCTGTCTGTCCGTCCGTCCGTCCGTCCGTCCGTCCGTCCGTCGTCATATGCTGATCTCAATGCATCCTTGTCATGCCTGAAACAACAACCATCTGTAGAACTCTTTGCTCCCTGTGGACTGCACATCCTACCTGATCTTCTCCTGTTTGTTCCACCGGTTCAGCACACATGTGTTGTTCCTGTGCTCATTTGGTCTGTGATGTTGATCCCTTTGTGTGTGAATGTGAGCCACTCCTCCATGTGTGGTCAATATTTGTAATGGGTATTCCATGACTGTGTGCTAGAGTGGTTTGGTTCCTCCAACTGTATGTTAGGTGCATTTGTGATGTCTCATGTCCATGTTGTCTAACATAACGCTTAGGTACATAAGTATTACTCTTCCTCCCCCTTTTGTCTGGAACAGAACAGCGTTTGCTAGATCTTCTGTTCCAGAAACACCAAGAAAGAACGGGCTACTACATATAATCTGGTGTGGCCAGCTCAGAGGCTGCAGCCAGGGTCTATTTTAGTTCAATGACAGCAGTTTCAGCCTCTGTAGTCCAGTGCAGGTCTGCTTTAAGGTTCCTCCTATTCTGCTGTCTGACCATGTCATGGAGTGGTTGGTTCAATCCTGTGTAATTGGTGACGTAATGTCTGCTGCAGCCAGTCAGACCTAAAATGACAAATCAGAATTTCATCCCCATACATGAGAGTGACGTTGGCTTCCAGGGGACAGTCAGAAAGCACCTCCTTTAATACCTGATGGGAAATTCCTGGAGAGAGTGAGAACCCCTGTTGAAAACATGTGTAACACATCTGCTGGTCTCACACGTAAATGAGAAGATGTCTACACTCAGGATGTAGAAGCAGACAGAAAAAAGATAAAACATCAGTGAGGTCAATGCGTGTAAACCAGGAGTGGGAGTGGTCCAGTTCAGCCAGGGCTACGAATGGATTAGGATCAGAAACAAGAGCTCAAAATATTATTTACAGCGGGTAAATTGGTGGGTAATTTACCGACCCATCATCTGTGGTGCTCTGAGCCCACAGATGGAAACGAGGGGCATTTTAGAAATCAAATTTTTTAATCAAAGTAAAATTATTGGATTATTGGTTCATAATTCAAATGAAAATCCATTTTTAACTCTCAGTTTCATTTCATATAAAAGTTATATTAAATCTACTGCATTTTCATTCACCTTCATGTTTTTGGGTCAAAGTCAGAAAAAGAAATTGCTAAACAGCCCCCCCCCCCCCCCCATGCATAATTCATTTTCATTTCCAGGTCTTCATGATTTTTCCTCCAAAATCTCTCCTAAAAATGTCATCTGTCAGTGTCTCATCAGGGCGGGTCCCACCTGACTGAATGGACCAAGTTCCTGGACCTCCAGCTGCATCACTGCTCCTGAACACACTTTTCTGTCTCATTGCAGGTTGAAGGTCTGCAGTTTGTCAGAGATCAGCTGTGAAGTTCTGGTCTCAGCTCTGAAGAAAAACCCGTCCAATCTGACAGAACTGGACCTGAGCTACAACAAAATCCTGCTGGATTCAGGAGTTGTTCATCTGTGTGGTTTTCTGGAGAGTCCAGACTGCAGACTGCAGACTCTGAGGTCAGACTCCATGTTTCAGTTGTGTTCACATCAATATGATGACAAAGTTGTGTTAGGACTGAACTGCAGACATGAGGCTCATCAGCTCTGCTCTGTGTCTTTGGTCCAAGAGACTCCTTTAAAGCAGTGCAGAAGCAGCAGCCTCACGTGCACGCTCACATGCACTCTGAGTTCTGCTGTGTTTCAGCAGATGCAGCTGAGAGTCCAAAGGGTTAGGGTGACAGAGTCCTGCTGCAGCTGGATGCTGCTCTGACAGACACATCCTCCACAAACATCCTCACCTTTTCATCCACAAACATCATCACATCATCCATCAAAGCTCCCAGCAGCTTCTGACTCTTCATTCAGAGCTGAAGTCATGCTTGATCAGGGATCAATGTCCAACATTTGCTGCTGACTCTTCCTCATCACTTCCTTCTTCTCTCTGCTTTGATCTGTTGGAGCTGAAAGTCTCTGCTTGAAGGGCTGCAGCAGAGAAGGACTGGAAGATCATCTCCTGAAAACTGGGAGGAAGACTTTCCAGCATCCTGCTGCTGAAATTCTCCCATGATTCAGTGCTGTTTGGAGAAGAGCTGAGCAGAAAGAGGAAGTGGACTTTTTCTGCTGTTGCTGCAGAAACATCAGTTGGTTTGGATGCAGCCACAGGCTGATGTTTGACTTTCACACATCTGGACTTCTTTCCTGAAGCAGCTGCATGTTGTCCTGAATGTTCCTGAATGTTCTTCTTCTCTGCTTCTGCTGGACTCTTCTGATCTGCTGCTGTTGCTTCACATCTTTGGACTTTTTCTAAACTTTCTGATCTTCTTCAGCTCTGAACTCTTTAGAAGAAGTGAAGAAGAAAAACAGGAACTTTGTCTTTAAACTCAACTCTTTGTTCTGGATTCAGGTTATATGGCTGCAGTTTGTCAAAGACCAGCTGTGCTGCTCTGGTCTCAGCTCTGAAGTCCAACCCGTCCCACCTGACAGAACTGGATCTGAGTTACAACAACCTTCGGTCTTCAGATGTTCAGCAGCTCCAGGATCTGGTGGAGAGTCCAAACTCCAAACTGCAGACTCTGAGGTCAGTAGAGGGTTGGAGTCAGTCCAGCTGCTTCCAGATGTTTGGTCCTAAAGTTAGTCTGAGAGCAAAGATGCAGAGTTTCCTGTGAAGCTGCAGCTTCTCAGTGAAGCTCTGAGGAGAATGATGACAGGCTTCAGGACAACAGTCAGCCAATCAGAGCAGCAGAAGCTCCAACAGGTGAAGATGACAGGAAGCTGCTGCTCTGAACAGGACTGAAGCTCCTGCTGCTCTTTCTGCTGCTGTGCTGCATCACTGACTGACAGACCAGATAAGGAGACACTCCTTCATCTCTGTCTCTCTACTTTCTGCAGCTTCTGAATCTGATGTTCCTCCTGGAGGAGCAGAGAGGAGCAGCAGCAGCAGCTGGTCTGCAGAGATGTGGTGACTGGACGGTGTTCCTGGGAGGTGGAGATCAGAGTGATGGAGGAATCAGAGGAAGTGGAGATGAGTGTCAGAGCTGCAGCAGGAACTGATCTGAGATCAGCTCCACTGTCTCTCCGTTATGGTGCTGCAGCTCCCCCAGTGGACTGATGGAGAACTGCACTTCCTCTAATTCTAACTTCTGAAAGGTCACTATGGGGTCAAATTGTGAAGTTTGGTCGTTTCCTGCAAATAAACACTGATATGAATTTGTAACAACAACCAGTAAATAGCTGGTAAACTAACCTGGCTCCAGTTAGTTTCCATTTTAAATAAAAAAGTTTCCTCTTGGTTCAAAGTAAACCTGGACGGTTTCTCTAAACTGATGTGGATGGAGGCCCTAGCTCTAGCTGGAAACACTGCTACAACGTGAAGGGGATTGTCATGGATGGTTACCTCTCAGGTTGGACACGCCCCTGACCAGGTGCCAGTGGTTGTATTGATGATTGAGGATCAGATAGAAGAGTTGGAGCAGCATAGCAGCCCCAGTCTGCAGTCTAACAGTGGTGACATCAGGCTGGGCTCATGGGCTGATTTGGAAGAGAGAGAAACTGTCATCTCCACTTCTTTGTTTTTTCTATACACATTTATCTGAATTATTTCACTTTTTTACGTTTTCTAAAGTCATTTGATGCTGCAGCTACCAGACAAAAACCAACAGAATAAAACAATAAAAATGTACAAATGTATATGAGAGTCCAACCCCTCTCTAAGGACTGAGTTTCAGAACCCAGGCTATGTCTGGAGGTGAGCCCAACTATATCTAGACGGGATCTCTCAACCTCTCGCACCAGCTCAGGCTCCTTTCCTCCCAGAGAGGTGACGTTCCATGTCCCAAAAGCCAAGTTCCATGACCGGGGTTTGGGCCGCCAAGGCATCCGCCCTCGACTGCCACCAAAACCACAATGCATCGGCCGCTTTTGAGGTCTCCTACGGGTGGTGGGCCCATGGGAAGAGCCCCGGTCACCAGGCCTGTGAGCCCCAACCCCGGGCCTTGCTCCAGAGTAGGACCCGGGTAACGCCAATCCGGGCAACGTAATCGGGTCCTTGCTGTTTCCTTTCATCAGGAGTTCTAAATCGCTCTTCGTCTGGCTCGTCATCCAGGACCGGTTTGCCATGGGAGACCCTACCAGGGGCTTAAGTCCCAGACAGCTTAGCTCCTGGGATCACTCGAGCTCTCAAACTCCATCACATTAAGTTGGGGGTTCACGGGGGATTAGGAGGCAGGAGGTCAATGATCGACTTTGTAGTTGTTTCAGGCGACCTTCGGCCTTGTGTCTTGGACACTCTGGTGAAGAGAGGGGCGGAGCTGTCCACTGATCACTACCTGCTGGTGAGTTGGATTCGCTGGCGGGGAAAGAGGCCGGAAAGACTTGGAAGACCCAAACGTACTGTGAGGGTCTGCTGGGAACGTCTGGCTGAGCCCTTCCCATTAGGGAAGTCTTTAACTCCCACATCCGGGAGAACTTCAAACAGGTACCGAGGGAGGTTGGGGACATTGAGTCCGAGTGGACCATGTTTTCCACCTCCATTGTCTCGGCTGCTGCTCAGAGCTGTGGTCGCAAGGTCTCTGGTGCCTGTCGCGGCGGTAACCCCCGAACCCGGTGGTGGACACCAGAAGTAAGGGATGCCGTCAAGCTGAAGAAAGAGTCCTACCAGGCTTGGCTGGCCTGTGGGACTCCAGAGGCAGCTGATTGGTACTGGCAGTCAAAGCGAGCTGTAGCCCGGACTGTTGCGGATGCAAAAACTCGGGCCTGGGAGGAGTCCGGTGAGGCCATGGAGAAGGACTATCGGTTGGCCTCGAAGAAATTCTGGCAAACCATCCGCGGCCTCAGGAGGGGAAAGCAGTTCTCCGCAGGCACCGTTTTCAGTGCAGGTGGGGGGGCGTTGACCTCGACTGGGGACATTGTCGGGCAGTGGAAGGAATACTTCGAGGATCTCCTCAATCCCACTGACACGCCTTCTTTTGAAGAAGCAGAAAATGAGGACTTTGGGGGGAGGCTGTCTATTACCCGGGCTGAAGTCACTGAGGTATTCAACGAGATCCTCAGTGGCAAGGCCTTGGGAGTGGATGAAGTCCGCCCTGAGCACCTCAAGTCTCTGGATCCTGTGAGAGTGTCTTGGCTAACATGTCTCTGCAGCATTGCGTGGCTCTTGGGAACCGTAACACTGGACTGGCAGACAGGGGTGGCGGTTCCCCTCTTTAAGAAGGGGGACCGGAGGGTGTGTTCCAACTACTCCTCACCGTCTCTGGGAAAGTCTATGCCAGGGTACTGGAGAGGAGAGTCCATCCGATAGTCGAACCACAGATTCAGAAACATCAGTGCGGTTTCCGTCCTGTTCCTGGAACAGTGGACCCACTCTACACCCTATCTAGGTTGCTGGAGGGATTGTGTGAGTTCGCTCACCCAAACCATATGTGTTTTGAGGATTTGGAGAAGGCGTTCGACCGCGGGGGCCCTTACTGAGAGCTGTCCGGTCTCTGTATGACCGGAGTAGGAGCTTGGTTCGCATAGCCGGCAGTAAGTCAGACCTGTTCCCGGTCCATGTTGGACTCCAGCAGGGCTGCCCTTTATCACCGGTTCTGTTCATAGTTTTTATGGACAGATTTTGTAGGCGCAGCCAGGGGCCGGAGGGGATCTGGTTTGGGGACCACAGGATTTCCTCTCTGCTTTTTACAGATGATGTTGTCCTGTTGCCATCTCTCGGTGGTGGTGTGTCCCTGTCCCTGTCCCAGGTGGAGGAGTTTAAATATCTTGGGGTCTTGTTCACGAGTGAGGGAATACCGGAGTGTGAGATTGACGGGCGAATCGGAGCGGCGTCCGTAGTTATGCAGTCGCTGTATCGGTCTGTTGTGGTGAAGAGGGAGCTGAGCCAAAAAGCAAAAAAAGCATCTCTCGGCTGGCCTGGGAATGCCTCGTAGTCCCGCCAGAGGAGCTGGAGGAAGTGGCCAGGGTGAGGGAAGTCTGGGCATCTCTGCTTAGACTGCTGCCCCCGAGACCTGGTCCTGGATAAGCGGAGGAAGATGGATGGATGGAAATGTATATGAAATAGACATTAAAAACTAGTTTGAATGATGTTTTTCTGCGAAAAGTTGATTGAATTAGTGATGAACAGAAGCACAAATACAGAAAGACATCCTCAGCGGGGGGGTTACCAGCAAACAGCACCTTTAGCCAAAATAGATCCAGATGTGAGAATCAAACACTCCTCTACACACTGAAGCAAGCAGCTCTACAAAAGGCAGAACTCTCTGGGTTCTGGTTCTGTTTAGAAGAGGAAAAATACCAGCAGAACTTTAGTCATCAACAAGTTTAGGAAAACGTCTCTGCTGCAGAACACAGGAGAACCAAACCAACTCATGTGTCTGTGTGGGACTGGAAGTTCAGAAAAGTCCTCATGGCTTTGAGATGCTTTTTGGGAACAAACAGATCCCAGAGTGGAAAGCCCACACCATGACAGCGCCGCCTCCTTTAAGGCTGGAAGCTACATCTCCAAAATACACTTTGATGGCTGTTTTGGAGCAGATGAGAACTTTTTCAAACGGTAAAAACGTCTGCAGCTAGAAAAGTACAACTCTGTTGGACAACGGGCTTTTATTTTGAAAATTACAATGACTTGGTTTCATTAAAAGTAGATTTATAAATGTGTGTATTTGTTATTTACAATGATGTACTTATTGCAAACCTGAAAGTGAATCCTTGGAAAATGACATCATGTGCAATAAAGTTTGAATGATTGAATAAATAAATCAATAAATAATCAACACAGAGTTCTGTGTGTCTGCAGGATGTTTGTGTGCATTTATACATGCCGACATATCCCAGAATTCCCTGGTTTCAGCACCATCATGTTTTAAAAACAACTTTATTCCACAAAAAGGAAATAAATCCAGTAGAAAACATCAAACTAAAGCTTGGTGGGTGATGCTAAAGCTGCTGACGCCCTCTTTTTAGATTTGATTATTATTGAAATATAATCATTACAAACTCTCAGACACAACCACACAATGATGCAAGGCACAGCTCTACACACACAAAACAATGTCTACATGTCTAAAAATCTAGAAATCTTTCAGCATCAATGACATTTCAAGGCATTTAACAATCTGGACTCTAGATCAGTAACTATCCTGGAGCAGATTTCCAAATGTCATCAATAAAGGATTTGAGTTCTGAATCCATTCAATGAGGAGAAATACAGTCTGACTTCAATTTCAAACACAGTCAATTCAGATGATCTGTTTTCATTTGGATGCATTTCTTTCATTTTGGGGACTACGGGCCATTTGATGAATTTCCATAGTTGATCACCTGATGTGTCTGTTATTTTAGATTGATGATCCTTTACTGTTAAAGTCATGGTAGAATTGACCTTTAAAGGATTTGTTTACATATTTATCATCACATTTTTCAGTGAGTTTTATTTCATCTATGACTAAATTTGGTAGTTTAATTTGAACATTGGAAGACAATATTCTATTTCTTATTAAATGGATTAAAGCAATTGGAATTTCTCTGCAGGTTTTCTGAAATTCCTTGGTTGAACATTAAATATCAAATTGACTTTTGAAGTCTCTTCATTGAAGAATTTCTCCATTTGAATCCAGAACATCGTTTCCAAAATGATCTTGAGGTCAAACCAATTCTGCTGAAACATTGTCTTCCTGTTTGTGGTCATTACTCTGTTGTTCCACAGGGGGGCGCAGTGAGGTGAAAACTAGGACTACATAGCATTTTCCACTGGAAAAGTACTTGTTGGTGAAATTCTTAAATCTTTAGAGGAATTTTGGAAATTTCAAAGTCACATCAACAAAAAATCTAATCCAGCGACTTTTTTGAAGATGATTTGGGGAAA
>NC_136238.1:3222500-3250000 GCF_053564925.1 Oryzias latipes
ATGTTCAATGATCAGATATTCTTCTAGATCATAAATTTAGTAAATGGACTTAAACAGAAATAAAGGTAGAGTAGTGGTCTGGGTTGAAACATTCCCAAAGTGAAGCATTCAGGTGTTTCTCTGAAAAGCATAGATGTTCAAAACGGCCGGACTTCCCCTTTAATGTTAATGCATCTGATCAAACCTGAATCCAGTGACAGACTCACCTGAACTAATGCGCCTGACAGACAAACGTCTGTCTTCCCCAGCATGGACATCTGCCTCTATTAGAGTTTGCAGTTGGAGTTCATTCTTTGTGTCTGCTGATAGCAAATGCTCAATTCTTCCCAGATTTCTGCCCCAGTTTTCAATAGAACCACCTTCTCTCTCTCCACAAATCCCCTGTGTGAGGGCTGGCTGAATTTCAGGCCATTTTCTGCTGTTTTGTTCCATTCCAGCCAACGCCATGACTGCTTCTTTCTGCTTCTGTTCAGAGAAATAAGGACATGATCCCCTTCCCATTGAAGGGAAATGGCGTATTTATGGAGATCTTCAATAGACGTTTGAGATCTCTGTAACTTTCATTCTGAATTTCATTCTAAACTGAATGACAGATATCTGCAATTGTCATTTCAGATGTGAGGAGTTGAATGTGGTTTTCAATGACGTCATTGCAGATATCTGTCATTCACTTTGGCCTCGTCATGCTAAACAAACATCTGCGCAGACGTGGCAGCTGACGCGGCAGCTGACGCTGGAACGCGCAGCTGAACCACCACCCCCCCCCCCCCCCCCCCCCCGCATTCTGATGGAATCTTCCTGCTGCCTCCGTGGTTTTGATGCCTTTAACTAGATTCTTGGAGCAGATTGTTGAGATGGATCACAGGTTTTCTGATGGCTCTGGAGCTCTGCCTGATCCCGCGCTCCGCGTGCACCTCATCCAAAAACAGCTGGGACCTCATTGACACAGCGCCCCCTACAGGCTGAAACTTTCCTTTTCCTCTTTTAGTTTATTTACTTACTTAACTTCGTTTTCTCTCAAATTTAACAGGATGTACTTTAATACATTTTTACTTTAGATTTTTATTTGATTTTTATCTTTGTGCTTTTTTCTATTTTTATTTGCTTTTATAATAAAAACTACTTGAAGCATCAGTTTCCTCTGATTTGACCTAACAATGTCAAAGTAGACAAAGATTGTATCTTTATTACACAATTGTTTTGATTATTAGCTAAATTCCATATTCATAAAGCCAAATGGTTGAACTCCAAACCTAAATTCCAGCATTTTTGGAGTGAAATCAATCAGTACAGTACAATTATCAATAATCTGCAAAACCAAAAGGAAATTCCAAATAAAAATGATTTTTGAAAATTTTAAAATTAATTAAACCCCAAAGGTTTTTAAACGGATGTTTCCTTTTCTCTTATGTTGTATATGGATGTGTATATATATAATTAATTTTTTTTATGTTTCATATTTTTCTGCAATATGTACACATTTCAATTATTGCTTTGTATTTTTTTATAAATCATTTTCCATTGGCGGACGGGAATCAAACCTGCAGGAGGCACAGCAGCTGCAGTTACCGGTAACCGCCAAACAGCTGCATATTCCAATCTGCTGCCTGGAACAAACGTCAACACTTTCCATTCAACGACCGACCAGAAGAGCATTTCAAATCTATCCAAATACCTTCTGGACTGAGTACGACGGAGTATTAGGGCCACACAAAAAAAAAAAAAAATTAGAGCCACCAAAAAAAAAAAAAAGTAAAATTACGAGATTTTATCTCGTAAATTTAGGAGATAAAAACTCGTAAATTTACGACTTTTTATCTCATAAATTTACGACTTAAAATATCATAAATTTACGAGAAAAAAGTCGTAGATTAAGGAAAAAACACCGAAGTTGTCCGTTTATCGGAACCTAGCTTGAAGATGAAGTATGTGGAGCCTTTGTGAAGCTTCATTTCCGGATTATTATAGGTTTAAAACAAAGAGATTCTGAACCTTTTGGCGACTTAAAATCAGATTATTTTCCGTGTAGCAGTCTTTCCGGGGTTCAGTGTCAGTAAAGCGGAGTTTAATATGTAAAATAAGGAGCTCAGAGACACATTTGGGTGTAGACAATCGCTGCAGCCTTTATTCTCCTTTTCATTCACATATCCTGAAGTTCATCTGTCACATTACGTCATGAACCTGTCATCCCAACACCAATGCAGAAGTAAACAGTGTTACAAACGCCCCCTCCTGCAGATGAAATGTCCCGTTTCAGCATAAAACAATAAAGAGGAATGAAAATAGTGTTTTATATTAGCTTTGGAACGTTGAAAATGCCAAAAAAAAGTGCTTCTCCTTTTGTGTGACGGAAGCGTCACACAAACATAGAGATCTTGTCTTTGGTGGAGGAAGAAAGGATTCAAGCGAACAGCTGCAGGGACACCGACGACGGCTTCATCGGGCTGCAGAGATCCTGCAAACCAACCATCAATAAATACAACTTTAATGAATCGTTAATCAAACAAATGACTTTCCAGACATTTGGAACGTTATCAATAAACATACAGCTCACCTGTTCAACAAAGTTTAGTCGGTCTTCTCTGCGGCTGCACGGCGTTCACCTGCTGCTATGCATGCTCAATTCCACTGTAATCTCCTAAAATTACGAGTTTTTTTCTCCTAAATTTACGAGTTTTTATCTCCTAAATTTACGAGTTTTTATCTCCTAAATTTATGAGATAAAATCTCGTAATTTTACTTTTTTTTTTTTTTTGGTGGCTCTATTTTTTTTTTTTTTTTGGTGGCCCTAATACTCCGTCGTAACTGAGAGACTCTGGTGGTTGTGAAGTAATTTTGAGAAGTGTTTCTGTTTTTTCTACTTTTTTTTATTTAGGTTCTATCAGTTTGTAGGTAGATAGAAGCCTTGGCTTCACCAGACACCTTTTTCTGTTCATGTTGATCAATGTTGATGTTGATGTTTTAAGTTTGTGTGTTTAACATAACCAACATAAATGTCTCTCTCTCTCTAAAAAAGTTCCCGCCTTTCTGCCAATCTGAGAGGATTTTTCGAGTAAGCCCTGGTTGAGCAGTTCTGCAGGCTGCAGCCAGGGGTGGTTGGATTTTTCTGCAGCGTGTTGATCTGTAAACTATTTTATTTTGAAAAAACAGACGTGCTTCTTAATTCTTTGTTTTAATGTGAAAGTCCTGACCAACATCCTTTTTTAGTGTCTTACAGTTAAAGTTTATTTCTGTTTTAAGAGTCTAAAGACAGGAAAGTAACTTTTCAAAATAAAAGCTGAGGTTCCACTGATGCAGAACAGGTTTAGTGCTGCACTTTGTGTTAAAGAACCTGCAGAACCGACAGAACCTTACTCCATGAAGAGCTGTGATGACAAACAAACTCCGTCTTGGAGCTCAAACTCTCACAGATGAGACGTTTCTTCTAGTCGTCCTCCAGGTTTGCTCACATCTCAGGAGGATCTTCTTCTACTTCTCAGATCTTCTTCATGGTTTCATGGAGACTGTGATCAGATGGGGGGAGAAAGTCGTCTCCACCCTCCTGGAGGAGAAGCTGCAGAACCCGTGCTGTGATCCTAGAACCTCCAACAGACTCTCAGCTGATGAAACGGCCTCTTTAGCAGAGAGCAGAACGTTGATCTGATCTGTTGGAACCCACTCCATCCTGAAGCTGCACTGCTGAGTTCCTGTCCACCAGGGGGCAGCACTCCTTCATTCCAGCTGCAGGAAACCTTGATGTTCTGCAGAATCTGCAGCCGTTCAAACACTTCCTGTTACTAAGGAACAAAGACTTCATTCAGGAATGTGGTTCTGCTGCAGAACATTCTTCCAGACTAAAGCAGAGAAAAAGTCCCACAGAGCATCTGGAAGATCCACATTCTTTCAGTCAGAGCTGCTCTCAGGCTCAGACTCTGGTTCCAAACAGTCTGAATGTTGATGTTTGTGTCAGCAGTAAAGAGGTCAGAGGTCAGAGCAGAGCTGTCAGTCCACAATGTGATTAGATAATAATATTAATAAACTTTATTTCTATAACACCTTTCAAGATAAAAATCACAAAGTGCTTCACAGTAAAACACAGAAAATAAAAAAGATGTTTTTAGCTGCTTTTTAAAGAAACACTGAGTCTGCAGATCTGAGAGGAAGGGAGTTCCAGAAGGATGGAGCCGCTGCTGCAAAGACGCTGTCACCTTTAGTCTGTAACAACCAGCAGACCCTGGTCACATGACCTCAGGGACCTGCTGGGAGTGGACGGCTGCACAAAGTCTTTTCTATAGACCGGTGCTTGGTTATTTAGAGCTGTGTGTGTTAAAACCAGGATTTTAAATGCACTCTGTAGTGGATGTGGAGTCAGTGCAGCTGGATTAACAACGTGGAGACGTGTGAAAACTAGGATGATTTAGTTAAAAGCCTTGCAGCAGCGTTCTGGACAACCTGGAGCCATTCTAGAGACTTTCTGCTTAAACATGTGAAGATGGAGTTACAATAATCAAGACGAGAAGATATAACAGCCTGGATGAGCATCTCCATCTCAGAACGAGACACAACTGGACTCAGTTATGTAATGTTTTTAAGATGATAAAAACAAGAACGAACAAGTGACCCGACATGAGAGTCAAGGGATAAAACCGGGTCTAGAGTCACGCCGAGGTTCTGACAGACGGCTTGATAGAGGAAGCAAGAGGACCGAACCACTAGACTATCTGGGGGGGGGGGGGGGGCAACTGTCAGGGGCACAGACTAGAACCTCAGTTTTAGCTTCATTTAGGTGGAGAAAATGATCATTCATCCAACTCTGGACTGAATCCGGACACCTGCATAAAATCTGTATTTTAGAAACATCCTGGGGTTTAAAAGACACAAAAAGCTGAATATCATCAGCATAAAAATAATAAGAAATATCTTTAAAAGAACTTAAAATATGCTGCAGAGGCAGCAGATAAAAATATCAACAATAAAGGTCCCAAAACTGAGCCTTGTGGGACACCAGAAATGAGGGATGCAGAGGGCTTAAACTTTGAAAAACAACAGACAAGGATCTACCAGTCAGGTAAGAGCAAAACCAGTTTAAAGCAGAACCGGACACCCCAACCCAGTTTCTTAGCCTGTCCAGGAGGACATAGTGGTCAACAGTGTCAAAGGCTGTGGTCAGGTCCAGTAACAGTAGCACAGAGGATTTTCCTGCATCACTCTGTATCAGGATGTCATTAGTGACTCTGAGTAGGACTGTTTCAGTTGAGAGAGTTCTGCCAAAACCTGACTGAAACTGATAGAAAATGACATGACTGTTGAGAGCAGGTGTAAGTTGTTTAGCAACAACTTTATCTAAGAATTTGGACATGAATGGAAGATTAGAAATAGGTCTAAAACTGCTTGCGAGGGAGCACAGGCTACCTTCTCTGCAGCAGGCAAGAGCAACACAGGAAGACAAGTAAAAGAAAATACAATGATGGTCAGAAATAAAAATGTCCTCAGAAAAAATAGTCAATATGCACACCTAAGGTAAAAACAAGGTTGAGTGTGCCACCTTAACATGTGTGGACCCAGACATATGCTGAATACACTGAAAAGAGTCCATGGGACTCTGAAACCTCTGGGTAAGGTTTTAGCAAAGATGGAAACATTCCCAGAGAATCTAGGAATGTTCCATCAAATCAGAACAATGTTGATGTCTGCAGATCAATTCCTAAAAGCTGATGATGTGTTTGAGCTGAAAGGAACATTTCTGCTTTGAACAGACGACCATGAAGGCATCAGAGCTCCTGCTCCAAACTCCAACATGTGATGCAACAAGCTGACAGTTGATCTGACAGCTGAAAACAGCTGAGAAGATCGTTGGTGTCCCTCTCACGGGCCTCTGGGACATTTATCACTCCCGCTCAACCGCAAAGCCATCAGGATTGCAGGGGACCCCTCACACCCATCACAGTGTCACTTCCTCCTACTGCCATCAGGGAGGAGACTGCAAAGGCTGCAGGCCAGAACCAGCAGACTAAAAGACAGTTTCCTCCATCAGGCGATAAGGACACTCAACTCCCTCCCTGGCCTCCCCCCTCTGCCCCCTCCTCTCCATGCTACAAACTCACATTGAAAACTTTCACACCAGAGGATCTGGAGAGCGCAACTGTCAGGAGAACTGACTAGAACCTCAGTTTTAGCTTCATTCAGTTGGAGAAAATTATCATTCATCCAACTCTGGACTGAATCCAGACACGTGTAAAACCTGTATTTTAAAAACATAATGGGGTTTAAAAGACACAAAGAGCTGAATATCATCAGCATAAAATGATAAGAAATATCATTAAAAGAACTTAAAATATGGTGCAGAGGCAGCAGATAATCAACAATAAAGGTCCCAAAACTGAGCCTTGTGGGACACCAGAAGTGAGGGATGCAGAAGAGGACTTAAACTTTGAAAAAACAACAGAAAAAGATCTACCAGTCAGATAAGAGGAGGACCGAATACAGTAAATCCTTGTTTTTCACGGGGGTTAGGTTCCAAAAAGAACCTGTGATAGGCAAAATCCGTGAAGTAGATACTTTTGTTTTGTTTTTTTATTATTATACAATTAAATGTCACGGTGCCTCTGCCTGCCTCGCCCCCGTTGCTCTCCTCGGGACTTCACCAGCTGCTTCCACTTCATCCTCATCAGTCAGCTGCTCTTAAGGAGTTCCTGCTCATACAGCCGACGCCAGTTCGTTACCCCTAACGGTGACTACGCCTGGTCTGCCTGCTCATGCCTTGTGTTCTCTTGCCTTGCTTATTACTGACTCTATGCCTTCCTGACTCAGGATTCCTCTCGACGAAGACCCACTGTGCTGAAGTCCCCAGCCGCTTACCTGTTGCCTCGACGAAGTCCGGAACCGCAGAGCCGCAGTTTAACCTCCAGCCATGCCACAGGCCTCGCTCTTGCCTGATTGATTCTGCAACCCAAGCCTTGACATTAAAACCAACTTACCAAGTCAAATACTCCTGTGATCATTCTGGGTTCCAGCGTCTGGGTCTGCCTTACCTGAACACTATGACAGAATGGACTGGCCATACTCCAGACCCAGCTGACCCAGATGGTCTCCGTTACGCAGTAAGCCAACAAGGGCTCACTCTGGGACACCAAGCCGATGCTCTCTCGCAAATCGCCACAGCCCAACAAGAACTTTTTCAACGCCTTGACAGTATGTCACACGCTTTATTGGAAATTACTGGTCAAACCTCCGCCTCCATTCCCGCAGTGACCACCGCCACTTCCGGCAACAACCCTGTTTCTGCTCCTGTCATGACGTCAGAGAACTTCCGCCTCCAGCCAGAACCATTCCACGAGGATGTGGAGGCATGTGGGGGTTTTCTCCTCCAATGCCAGCTTCTCTTCCAACAAGCTCCACGTCACTACTTCTCGGATCACAGTAAGATCACTCTGATCGTAAATTCCCTACGCAGCAAAGCCCTACAATGGGCCCAGGCCTTTCTGGCAGCCAATCCCATTTCTCACCTGTGTATCAGCTGTGTTTCTTCGGGGGAAGAAAATAGTGATAGGCAGTTGTCGCTCTTTTTTCTTCTTTTAAAAAAGATCCTTATGCACCGACATGCCACTATGTTGGAGAACTGTAATGAACGGCTCATCGAAGGGTCCCCATTAAAAGCTGTCTTACGTACGTGTACATATTAAACTGCAACCTTATTGACGCACAGGTAGAGAAGAAGCGGAGTGACTTTTTAGCCAATCAGAATGCAGAACACAATGCACGATGCAAATTCGTGAAGTAGCGAAACCGTGAAAAGTAAACCGTGTTATAGCGAGGGATCACTGTATCCCAACCCAGTTTTTTAGCCTGTCCAAGAGGCAGCAGCACAACAATAACACACAACTCTCATTTACACTCACACTCCATCATAAAAAGAAAGTCTTAAATGAAGCATTTACAGTTGGAAAGCTTTGTCTCACAGTCATTCACGTTTTTTTATTGCCTCCAACGGCTGTTCTGACTTGTTAACATTCAGATTCAATCTGCTCAGTTCTGAGCTTTAGCAGAGGAGAACGATCATCTAAATCCTGAAAACAACTAATTCCTAAACAGAAAACCTTGATGTTCTGCAGAATCTGCAGCCGTTCAAACACTTCCTGTTACTGAGGAACAAAGACGTCATTCAGGAATGTGGTTCTGCTGCAGAACATTCTTCCAGACTAAAGCAGAGAAAAAGTCCCACAGAGCATCTGGAAGATCCACATTCTTTCAGTCAGAGCTGCTCTCAGGCTCAGACTCTTGTTCCAAACAGTCTGAATGTTGATGTTTGTGTCAGCAGTAAAGAGGTCAGAGGTCAGAGCAGAGCTGTCAGTCAACAATGTGATCAGAAAAGATGGAAACATTCCCAGAGAATCTAGGAATGTTCCATCAAATCAGAACAATGTTGATGTCTGCAGATCAATTCCTAAAAGCTGATGATGTGTTTGAGCTGAAAGGAACATTTCTGCTTTGAACAGACGACCATGAAGGCATCAGAGCTCCTGCTCCAAACTCCAACATGTGATGCAACAAGCTGACAGTTGATCTGACAGCAAAGGAATGGATGAGGAAGACAGACGAGGAGGAAAGTCTCTGCAGAGCTGAAAGAGCACAGGAAGAGAAAACAGACTCAGGTGGTTGGAGGAAGATCAGCAGGTATGAGGTGGAGAAGAGAAACACCTGAAGATCCTGATCCTTGGAGGGAAAACAGAGATTTGGAGCTTTGGAGAGATCAGTGGGACTCTTTTTCTAAACTTCCTGCAGTCATCAAAGTGTCAAACTAAAGTGTTTTTCTGCTCTTCACATCTTTCTCTCTGTTGGAATCTGTCAGAGTTTTTCCTGGAAGCTCTGACACATCTGGAAGATCCACATTCTTTCACTTTGAGCTTTTCTTTGGGATCAAATCTCTGCCTCCAACGGCTGTTCTGACTGATGATCAGAAGGAGCTGTTTCCAGGAAATAGTCAGGCCCCTCCCTTCAGCTCCATCAGGAGTTTCTGCTTCAGTGTCAGTAGATGACAGATGAGGGGGGGTCATGCACGTCTGGAAGGGGGAGAACAGAAAGCAGAAGGTCACATGACCTTCACTGACATCAACTATCTGTCAATCTGACAGCTTGAAGCTCCGCCCCTCCTCCCAGTGACTAGCAGGTTTCTGGTTGAACTTGTTTCTGTCTTTAGTTTCTATAAGGCTCACAGATCTCAGACGTGGAAAACTGCATTTTTTCACCTGTTCAATATAGCTAAGATCAGAAATCTACTTTCTAAGAGTGATGCTGAAAAACTCATCCATGCATTTGTTACGTCGAGGCTGGATTACTGTAACTCCTTGTTAGCAGCGTGTCCTAAGAGTTCCTTAAGAAGTCTCCAGCTTGTTCAGAACGCAGCAGCTAGATTGTTAGCTGGAACCAGCAGAAGAGATCACATCACTCCTGTGTTAGTTTCACTTCACTGGATCCCAGTTGATTCTAGAATCAAGTTCAAGATCCTCCTGTTAACCTATAAGGCCTTACATGGAATGGCCCCGTCCTATATTAAGGACCTCATAGTCCCTTACCATCCAATCAGAACACTTCACTCACTAAATGCAGGACTGCTTGTGGTTCCTAGAATTAGTAAAAGTACGGTTGGAGGTAGAGCGTTTAGCCACCAAGCCCCTGTTTTCTGGAATAAACTCCCAGCTCATGGAAGAGAGGCCGACTCAGTTTCTACATTCAAAGTTAGACTGAAAACATTCCTCTGTGGACAGGATTATTGTCAGACTAGTTAGTATTCAGAGATTATTTAACTTAATGTTAATGTGTTTAAATTAAACTTAATAGTAACTATTTGTTTTAAAGGCTGCTAGAAGTTGAAGCTGGGGTAACTATGGTGCTCTGGGGTTCTGTCCTCTTTTCTCTTCTACTTCTACCCTTCCACTCTCCTCTATTCTTGATCATTATTCATCATTTAGTTCTCCATGCCTCTGTTTGGTGCAGTGATTCATGTACTGTCCCTCTTTCCCTCTTTCCCTCCTGGGGAGTGGGAGTGCTTCCAGACTCCAGTTGGCTCATCTCCTGCTCCTACACCTGGCTGTGGACCCCCCCCTCTGGCTTGTCTGGTGCCCCCAGCCGTCCCCCAACTTCATCTGGATGAAGATCATCTGCTGGACTTTAAATATGTAGTTGTAGAGTTACATACGTTTATTCTCTCTAAGAGTTCTGGTTCATCGCCTGTCCGTCCTGGGGGAGGATCCCTACTTCAGATAGATAGATAGATAGATAGATAGATAGATAGATAGATAGATAGATAGATAGATAGATAGATAGATAGATAGATAGATAGATAGATAGATAGATAGATAGATAAGCTGCCCACACTTAAAAACACAATCATTCCTAAAACAAATAAAAACACAATAAATAGATAAAAAGATAAAAGGAAATTCCTAAAATCAAGTCAAGTTTCCCAGAATTCCAGTCTAATCAAAAACTAAAGTCAAATCTCTCAACACAGAGTGTTGTTCAGTCTGATGGCTCCTGGGACAAAAGACTTTCTAAGTCTGTCTGTGGTACAGGGTTGGGATAAAAATCTGCTGCTGAAGCTACTCTTCTTCTCACTGAAGGCCTCATAGAGGGGTGTCTCATTGTCCATGATTGTCTGGACAATGTCCGTTGTTCAGCCCCCTCCTCCATTGAGGCCAGCTTCAGTCCCACCACAGAGCTAGCCCTCCTGATGGTCTCGTTTTACAGTTTTTCTCAGTCGCTTTAGTACAATTCTCAGATCAGAATGAAATTCCCAAAACTATTTGTTCAATCTTCACATCATGATGTCACTTGTGTTCATCATATAAGCAGTTTCTCACTTCTTTGAACAAGTTGCAATTGCTTTGGTACATCCATGCAAATGATTATGAACAATTCTCTGCTCTTTGCACATTATCAATTGTTTATGTCATGTTGATCAAAATGTATTATATAGTTCACTGTGCAATAGTCTTACTCCTCAAAACACCTAGTCATTAATTCATCGTATTAGTCATCAACTGCAAAATGGTTGACCAAGTTGTCATAATGTGACAAACATATTTTGCTGCATTGCAAGAGAGGATATTCGCTGTGATGTGGATGAAAATTTGTGTCCTAACATACAGGAACGACAAGAGGTGTAGGAAGACCACACCAATTCCTACTGCACTGCCTGTACTGTTGGACAGAATATTGTCCTATCTTTTTTTCCCTTTGTGTTATTGTTTGCAGTGGTTTTTTCTATGTTGGTATGACATGGTCTGTCAACAAATTACAATATGAACAATAAATGTGCAAATGTGAATCTTGTCCAGTCTCTTGCAATCAAACAAAAAAGGTGTAAATTACATTTTACAATAATTGTCATCAAGACTTTAGCCATAGTTTCCATCAGAACCTCCCTCTAAAGTACACAGTTATATTGACAACATGACTAAGTCATTTGACTGTCTTGTTCAGAGACAATGACACAAGGACTTGACATTCTGATGGCACTGACATGTTCAATGACATAAAGACTTAGCTTTGAGAGATGAACTAAAGATTTTGAGCAAGTTACAGGCTTTTGCAAGAAATCCATAGTGTTTTGCTGTTTGTACAAATTGTTTTGAGAAATGCACACATGTATTTGCAAACTTCAATTCTGATCTGAGAATTGTACTAAAGCGACTGAGAAAAACTGTAATCAGGTCAGGTTTCTCTTGCTTGTGCTGCAGCAGCAGATCACAGCGTACAGCAGAGCACTTTCCATGACTGTTTGATAGAACAGACTGAGAAGCTTGGAGGAGATGTTCAAAGATGCCAGCCTTCTCAGGAAGTACATCCTGGTTACTGAGCAGGGTGGTGTTCTGGTTCCAGTCCAGTTTCTTGTCCAACACCACTCCCAGGTATTTAGGAAACGTGACCGTCTCCACCAGGTCACCGTCTATGCAGATTGGCTGGGAGAGGGGGGGTTGTCTTCTGAAGTCCAGAATGAGTTCTTTGGTTTTTCTGATGTTTAGCTGGTTCTGCTTGGACCAAAGAATAAAATCCTGCACCAGCTGCCTGTCCTCCACCTGCTTGTCACAATGTGACAAGAATGTGGATCTTCCAGATCTGTCAGAGCTTCCAGGAAAAACTCTGACAGATCTGGAAGATCCACATTCTTTCACTTTGAGGTTTTCTTTGGGATCAAATCTCTGCCTCCAACGGCTGTTCTGACTGATGATCAGAAGGAGCTGTTTCCAGGAAATAGTCAGGCCCCTCCCTTCAGCTCCATCAGGAGTTTCTGCTTCAGTGTCAGTAGATGACAGATGAGGGGGGGGTCATGCACGTCTGGAAGGGGGAGAACAGAAAGCAGAAGGTCACATGACCTTCACTGACATCAACTATCTGTCAATCTGACAGCTTGAAGCTCCGCCCCTCCTCCCAGTTGTAATGTCCGTAATGCTTCAAAGAAAAAGAACCGGACAACGGACTGCAACCAAGTATCGGCTTTATTTCCGAACACGCCTCATTACATCCCTCTAGAACCGTCTCCCGGTGTTTTACACCTGTTTGAGTATATATCTCTTTTTTCCACTAGATGGGGTAGTTTCACACCAAACATGTCACACAAATGTGAACACCACATTGCTCTTTTTTTTTTTTTTTTTTTTTTTAACATGTGTGACCTTAAACATGTGTGCATTCTAGTCAACAAACAATTTTGAACCGACAAATGAAAGAAATTATGTTCCTAAATATATAACCATGCAGCCAGTGATTAAAATAAAAAGAAACTGAATTAAGTCAGGAATGAACAACATTCTGATTTCTGTTCGTCTTCATTCGATGTTACTACACCACACAAATGTATTTGTGTGCTAAGTATAGTCCTGTAAGTAAGTAGGAGGATGTCTGTTGCTCCTTTTAGGGTAGCGTGGTGATGAGGTGATGGAAGGGTTCTCACCGGGCTCTGGGGCATCATCATCAGGATGAAGTGGCATCTCCAGAAGCCGTGGGGTAATCCGTTTGAAGAACGAAGAGTTCCTTGTCACAGAGTGTCCATTTCTGGTGGCTGTGATCATGGATCCTTTGATGTCCTTCACTTTGTATGGTCTGGTATTATATGGTGTAGTAAGCTTGCAATGCTTGGTTTGCTTGTGCAGCACAACGTCACCAGGAGCAAGAGCATGTGGTGTAGCATGACGCCGCACATCTGCATAAGATTTCATCTTAGCTTTAGCCGCACTATCTCTTGCTCTCACTCTACAGTCCGAATTATTTCCTGTGGAAGAAGGAAGTGAAGGTATCTTCGTGCGCATCTGGCGTTGAAACAAGAGCTCGGCAGGAGAGCTCTGAGTTGTGCTGTGAGGTGTAGCTCTATATTCTCGTAGAAAGATGTTTAGCTGTTGTTTCCAGGGAATTCCTTGTGAGTTTGCCACTCTTATGGCTTTTCCTAGCGTGCGCATGAATCTTTCAGCTGCAGCATTGGCTTGGGGCCAAAGTGGCGTTGTACGATGATGATGAAACCCGAGATAGGTTGCAAACTGGGAGAACTGATCACCATTAAATGGTGGGCCGTTATCAGTTTTCACAACTGCAGGAATCCCGAACAACGAGAACACTTTGTCCATGACAGGAATGACTGTGTTAGCTGAGGTTGACCTCACAATTTCAACGACTGGGTAACGTGTATACTCATCTATAATAACAAGTAAATATTCCCCAGTGGGAAATGGTCCACAAAAATCTGCACTCACGCGGTGCCACGGAGTTTCAGGAAGAGGCGACATTCTTAACGGTTCATTATTGGTAACTGGTGTAGCAGCTTGACATGCAATGCAATCACGTACGGCAGTCTCTGCCTTCTGATCTATATTTGGAAACCAGACTTTGGATCTGAGCAGTGCTTTGGTCTTAACTACTCCTTGATGTCCCTCATGAGCGAGCTGAATCACTCTATCTTGTAGAGCAGCCGGAATCACTAATCTGGTACCACGTAGAATGATGTCCGATGAGGGCGATGTTGTCAGTTCTTCACTCACTCGTTTGAAGCGGTCCAGCATATCTGCATGCAGGGACTTGTGGCTTTGATGCCAATTGTTGTCTCTGATGAACGTGGAAACCTCTTGAAGCACCGGATCCTTCAGTGTTTCGGCCTTTATCTCTGTGAGTGTCATAGCTTTAGGTGTTGAATGAGTTGCGGCAAAATTCACGTACTCCTCAGCCACCTTAGTAGCACGTGTGCTCTCACATGATGGAGAAAGCATGGGGTGTCGAGACATGTAGTCAGCCGGATTTTCAGCTCCCTTTCTGTACTCCACCCTGAAGTTATAGGGCTGAAGCCTCAGGCCCCATCTTTCAATTCTGGCAGGTGGTTTTGACTTGGGATTGTTCCATATGGCTTCCAAAGCTTTATGATCAGTGACAAGTGTGAATGGATGACCATAGAGGTAAAGGTGAAAATGCTCACAGCTCCAAACAATAGCCAGTGCTTCTTTCTCTGTCTGAGAATATCTGGTCTCAACGTCACTGAGAGCTCTACTTGCATAGGCTATGACATGTCTTTCTGCTGTTTCATCTCGCTGGCAGAGGATGGCACCCAGGCCAACCGGGCTAGCATCCACCAGTAATTCTGTCTCTCTGCCTGGATAGAAGTAGGACAAAACCGTGTCACTAGTAAGACCGTCTTTCAGTTTTTGCAGTGCAATCTGCTGGTCCGGGCCCCACGCCCAAGTTGCATCTTTTCTTGTGAGTTTGCGTAGTGGCTCAGTGATGGACGAGAAGTCCTTGATGAACCTGGAACAGTAATTGGCCATGCCAAGGAGACTTTTGATGTCACTGGGAGTCTTGGGGTCAGAGGCCTGGTGAACAGCAGCGACTTTTTTTGGGTCTGTGGACACACCATCAGCAGAGAAAATGAAACCAAAGAACTCCAGTTTGGATTTGTTAAATTCACATTTTTCTTTGTTAAGAGTGAGGCCACTTTCCTTTAGCCTATGGAACAGAGCTCTAAGGTTGTCATCATGTTCAGCCTGTGAGGCACCAAAAACTATGATGTCATCACTGAAATTCTTCACACCAGACAGACCTTGGAGAGTCTGACAGATGGCGTTTTGAAATACCTCAGCAGCAGATGATATTCCAAAACTGAGTCGTTTGTAGCGCTTGAGTCCTCGGTGGGTGGTGAATGTGGTGATGTATCGACTGTCAGGGTGTAGCTCCAACTGATGATATCCAGCTCTCAGATCTAGTTTCGAAAAAACTGTAGCTCCATTTAACTCATGAACTATGTCATCCATGGTAGGGGTGATGTGGCGTTCTCTCTCAATAGCCACGTTTGCTTGACGCATGTCGACACAGATCCTAACTTTATTGGGGTCCTTGGGCTTTGGTGGTGTGACAATAGGTGAGACCCATGGTGTTGGTCCAGTAACATCCTCAATGATGTCATCTGCCTCAAGTTTGTAAAGCTCTTCGTCCACTTTCTTTCGAATATGAAAGGGTACACGTCGATGTGGTTGTATTGTGGGTCTGATGTCAGGATTTATGTGAAGCTTCACCTGAAAGTTTTTCAGTTTCCCGATGCCTTTGAACAGTTCTGGGTGACTAGCCACAAGTGCATCTGCAACCGAACCACCTGGTCCTGAAGTTGAAACTGCAGTGACCACACTGATTAGTCCAAGCGCTGTGGATGTCTTGTAACTGAGAATATTACATCCTTCACCTTTAATCACAAAGAACGTGCACATAATCTTTTTGCTTCGCTTTGCCACACAGCACTTAAATACACCACTGACAGGTAAGGAAACAGTGGAACGGAAAGGATAGATTTTTGTTTCAGTGGGGCAAAGTTGTGGGCGTGGTTTCAGTTGCTCAAAACATGTTTGACTGAGACAGTTTGCTGAGGCTCCTGAATCTATCAGAACGGATATAGTAAATCCATTCAGTTTGATCTGAGTTTGTGGCAAGTCTGAAAGTTTCTCAGCATCAACTGCAAAAACGTATGCATCATCACTGCTGGAAGAATTATCCGGGTCTTTACTTGTTGCAGCCGCTTGTGTGAAGTGAATGTTCCTGGAGTTTTGACCATTTCTGCCTCGTGGTGCTTTTGAGGTGGTATATGTCTGCTTAGAGCGGCACTGTCTTGCAAAATGGTTTAATTTGCCACAGGCTCTGCATTGTTTGCTCTTGGCGGGACACTCTCCTGTGTGAGGATAATTACCTCCACAATTCCTGCAGCGGTTGTTGGACTGTTGTTTTGCTGACCACTTGCTTTTACTAGCATGCGTGGCTGATGTTTTAGAAGACACCTTGTTGACTACTGCTTCTGTTTTTGTTTCCATGCCTGTAGCTTGCATTTCAGACAGTTCGAGTGCTCTTCCATAATCAAGGAGGTCATTTAAGCTTAATTCAGGCTCCCTTAGGGCTTTCCTGCGCAACCTCGATGATGTGCAGCTTTGTATAATTTGTGTTTTAATCTCTGCTGTTAAGTCCGTAAATTCACAATTTTTTGCCAGTATTCTCAGTCTTGTATGATAACTGTCCAGATTTTCTCCTGGTTCTTGTGTGGCTTTTCGGAACATGAACACTTGATATTGAATATTTTTCTTTGGGGAAAAATAAGTTGTCAACTTTTGTTTTGTGTCTGCATATTTATCATCTTCTGCTGCGACTGTGTCGTAAATATCATGGACTCTTTCTCCTGCCACATGCAACAATAATGCTTTCAGCCTGGCATCTCCTGTTATGTTCATAGCAGTAGTATAGTTTTCAAACCTTTGCACCCACTTGGTCCAACGAGGTCCAACAGTGCCTGGATCCGTTTCTGTGTCAAAAGGAAGGAGAGTCGCCATGTTTCCTGCCATCGTCGATGCACCTTTTTTGTCTTTCTTCTGCTTTTTTTTTTAATGCTGCAGTTCTTGCTCTCTTGAGAGAAAAAAAAAAGTATTTAGAGTTCACTCCTCGTCGCCAATGTAATGTCCGTAATGCTTCAAAGAAAAAGAACCGGACAACGGACTGCAACCAAGTATCGGCTTTATTTCCGAACACGCCTCATTACATCCCTCTAGAACCGTCTCCCGGTGTTTTACACCTGTTTGAGTATATATCTCTTTTTTTCCACTAGATGGGGTAGTTTCACACCAAACATGTCACACAAATGTGAACACCACACCAGTGACTAGCAGGTTTCTGGTTGAGGCTGCTCCAGCTGCTGCCCCGCCCACCTGTGCTGCCCCGCCTCCATCCAGGTGGACTCTTCCTGGTTGTGAGTCAGTGATCAGTGCTGCAGCTGCGTTGACACGGTGAGGGAGACTCTTCTTCCTCTTCATCTCTTTGCAGAAACTGAAGTGAGTTTGTTTCTGGAACTTTGTCTTCACTAACTTGACTGTTTGTTTCTGAATGTTTGGAGAAGATCTTCTTCTTTCTCTGCAAACTCTCCTCCCTCTGCTGTTTCCAAAGCTTCATCATTGTTGGATCAACAACATGGAGGACTCTTCTTCATCACCTCAACAACAATCAGCTGATGCTTGTTGGCTTTTTTCATTTCTGACTCCAAACCTTCCTGTTCTCCTCCATCCAGTCTGTGGGAGAACTCCTTCCTAAAGTAATAGATTACAGTTCCAGGTAACAGAGTCCTATTTCCTCCTTCCATGTTCAGGAACTCTGGGATTCCATCAGACCAACAAGCTAGAATAGAAATGTTTGGAGCAGAGAGACCATGAGGCCTTAGTGGATGAAAACAAAGATTTTTCTGCTTTTCTTCAACTATCAATTCTATTTTTCAGATCATCTTCAATGATTTTGCTGTTAGTCTTCATAGACTCTAAACTTTAGTTGTTGTCTTCCTCATGGTGTGTTTTGTGTGTTTTTGGACAGAGTTGTGTGTCTAGTTTTTCTAGTTCAGTCATTTGAACTTTAGGACAGAGAATTGGAGCCACCATCAAAATAACAAAGAAATACATTTATCAGAATAAAGTCCTACAATTCTGACTTTTTTCTCATAATTCTCCAACTTTCTTTGTGTCGAATGACCAATTTGTCTCCTAAATGTCTAACTTTATTCTAGTAAATGTGTAGTTTTCTTCTTAAGGCGGTCCTAGTTCTCCGTGGTAGAACCTGCTTTAATGAAAGCGTTTGTTCCTGAGGCTCACAGGCCTGTAGTTCTCTGTTTGAGACCACCTCCACAGACGGGTCAGAGAGCGGTTCCTGGTCCAGAACAGGATCCACTTGGGTGGATTCAGACTGAACATTTGATCCAGATTATCAGGAAACAAACTCTGGTTCACTTTAAACCAAATGTGTCCAGTCTGAACACAGCCTAAGTTTTCTTTTTCTGGACTAAACTCACTTCAGCTGAATTCTGATCCTCCGATTGTGTTTCCATTGTTTCCACTTTACCAGAAATAAACTTTATGATTAGAAATCTTCATGAAACCAAATCATCCTTCATAGAAATGAGAACAACTCTGTGGAAAAGTTTTTCTTCTGCAGCTGTTCTAAAGAAACTAAAAGTAACTCAGGACTCAAGTTACAGTTTCCAGAGAGTAATCCTGTAAGGTAATGGATTACTTTAGAACAAGTAACCTGTAATGCTTTCCAGTTCAGAGGTTCAACAGTGGAATCAAAGTCTCTGTTGGAGCTTTGAGAGGAAGAATTCATGTCTTTCTTTCTTTTCTCCTCATTCTTTGATTTCTGTCTGTTTTTCTTGATGCTTCATGTTTCCTGAAGTGTAGAAACAGGAAGTTTGTCGTTTCTGTGTCAAAGTGACTGAATGGAAATGTTGCTGCTGCAGCTCCATGTCAATACCTGCTGGAGGGAGAGCAGAAGGGCAGCAGCTGATGGCAGCTTCCTCTGATGATGAGGAGGGTTTCCTCTGCAGGTGAAGGTGTGTGTGAGCTGATGTGGATCAAGTGAATCCAGCAGCATGGATCAGTGGGAGGAGCCACAGGAGGGAGCCCCTCCCTCTAAAAAAGGCAAATACGGTAACCATGACAACCAGAGCAAAGCTCAGAGGTGAGATGAACATCTCCAACTGTCCATGATCTTCTCCATGTCAGAGCTCAGGACTCACACCAGCAACCTGCATTCTTCACAGGAACCAACCTGGACCTGGACTTGGACCTGGATTTAGACCTGGATCTGGATCCAGCAGTGTTTCCTTCAGGAGTGATTATTCAAAGGGTCATAATCCAGACTTCAAGGACGTCCGTCCAGGACTGGAACAGTAAGTGTTTGTCAGAGTTAAAGGATTCTGGATTCTAGTTCAGATGATCTGTAGTTTTCAGATGAAGGACTTGAGGTCTGGTTCAGTTCTGGATCTCTCTGATCAGACTCACTTGGAGCATCATGTGTGTGATGAGATCTTTTCAGTTGAGTCTTCTGAGAGTCTCTGAGAGACATCAGAGATGTTGGAGAAGAAAACATCTTGACTGCTGACTCTGACTGACAGCAGCTCCAGTCTGATTCCAACCAAATCAGGAGAAAAGTTCCAGTTTTCTCTGCTTTGCTAGATTTTCTTGGTGGAAATGTCTGACTTTGGTTTCATATTGTGGCTGATTTCTCCAAGTCCGACAAAGTTGACCACACCCACAACGTGAGCGTCCAGCAGGTCACCCACAGACTTTGCTGCTTTGTTCCCAATAGTGTCGTCTGATTACAGCTGTTCCTGTAAGAACAAAAGCAAAGATAAACAAACAAAAAAAGAACAAAGACAGACATGAGTAGCGGGGACCAACTAAGACATTGTTTCAAGTCCGGTCAGATGGAGCAGAATATTGTCCATTTCTTCCATCGATCTTTCAGTTTTTGTGCATCTAGCCTTAAGTAATGCGTCATCTTCTCCATGGAGAAAATGTCCTCCATAATGTCTCTCCATTGCTGCAGTGTCGGCATTTCACTTCTCAGCCAGTTTCTAGTATCATCACCTTGAACAGGTTCTTGTCTTCTGGTCGAATGACGTCCGTCGTTAGGCCAAAGTACAGTATCTGTGGGTCCATATCTCACATCCTAGGATATCTGAAAGGTTTTGACCATATTTTCACAGAAAGGAGAAATATTTCCACATGACCAGAAGATGTGTGAATGGTTAACGTTAAAGTCCCCACACAGCCTCCAGCATTGTTGTGGAGTTCCCAGCTGTTTACTCTTTATGTGAGGACTAATAAAAATCCTTGTCAAGTTTTCCATCCAAATTCTCTCATTTTCTAGAACATGTGGAGCTGTGCTGTAGTCCACAGATTGAATGCCATTCATCTTCTGACAGTGAAAATTGGAATTCTGATTCCCACTTTTGTTTTATATACAGAGAGTTATATCCATTACAGTTTAACAAGCATCTGTACAGTTTGGAAACAACCTTTGAGTGTAGCTTCTTATAAGACCCCGTCAGCATTTCTATTAACTTGCTTCCGTCTTGACGAAGATATTTTTTAATCTCCGTGTTGTAAAAGTGCCTTAAATGGAAATTCCTGAATAGGTCAGCCGTATCAAGCTGATCCTCCTCTTTGAGCCTTCCAAAGGACTTGAACAGTTTTCTATCTGTTAACATGCACACTGCCGTCATTCCTCTGTCACTCCATTTCTTAAAGATATTGTCCGTCTGTCCCATTCTGAATTTTTGAGCTTGTGAGGGCCAGATAAGTAGTTTGTAATCTCTACCTATGTCGTATTTATTGACCATGCCCCACCAGATCTTTAGTGTCGTTTCAATTATAGGGTTTTGTTCTATGATTTCTATTTGTATTTTCTCCCCCAGTCTTGCTTGTGGTGGACATTTACTGTAGGTCAACTCCATTTGTTTCCATTTGAAGTGATATTCTGTTGTACACCGACATACTATGTATCTTAACTGGGCTGCTAAATAGTATTCTCTAAAGCTAGGGAGGCCTAATCCTCCTCTTTCTTTTTCTAGTTGGAGTGTTTTCAATTTCACTCTTGGTTTTTTCCCTTCCCAAATAAATCTAATGACTTGTTTGTCCCATTTTATAAAGTGATCCTCTGAGATCTGCATTGGTAATGATGAGAAAAGATATAACAATCTGGGTGGCACATTCATTTTTATAACCTCTATTTTGGAGCTAAGGTCCATGGACAGACTGGTCCATTTTGTTAAGTCTTTTTGTATTGAATTAGTCATCCTATTATAATTAATATCATAAAGTTCATCAAGTTTTGCCGTCAGAAAAACTCCTAAATATTTCATATTTACTGCATCCCATTTCAATTTATATCTTTGTCTAATTGAATCTGCTGGTTTATAATTTATGCAGAGTAATTGAGTTTTAGAAATATTTAATTTGTATCCGGATTTCCTTCCAAAGTCCTTCAGAATCGTCAGGAGTTTTGGGAATGCTAGTTCTGGGCTCTGCAGATAAATAGTAATATCATCTGCAAAGAGCCCTATTTTTTGTTCTTCCTTTCCTATCGTCACCCCTTTAAACTCGTCACACTGTCAGATATACTGAGCTAGAGGCTCAATGAACAGAGCAAAGAGAGCAGGGCTCAGACAGCATCCTTGTCGTGTTCCAGTGAACAGCTCAAACTTTTCTGTCAAGTTTCCATTTATTTTAATTCTGGCTGTCTGCTTATGATATAATGCTTGAATACATTTAATGAAGGGGGGGCTAAAGCCCATTCTCCTCAGAACCGCGACTAGGAAGCACCAGCCGACTCTATCAAAGGCCTTCTCAGCATCTAAACTTATTAAGACTGCAGGAACATTGACTTTATTGGCCTCGTTTGACATTCAACGTGCGTCCTACGTTGTCCTGTGTCTGTCGTCCTTTTATCAAACCTGTCTGGTCCTCATCTATCAGATCAGGGAGAAAAGATTCCAGTCGTCTTATTATTGATGTGAGTAATTTATAATCAACTTTTTAAACAGAGATTGGTTGATTATTTTTCTCTTCTTTTAGTAGTGCAGAGATAACTGCTTTCTTTCTACGATGGCGGAGTCCTGGCATTTTTAAGTGTCCAGTTAAATGAATCTAGTAGAAGAGGAGCTAGATCTTCTTTAAAGACTTTATACCACTCACCAAAATTTTTGTTGCTTTGGGGCCTGATTCATAAAAAATGTGTTTTGTGAATCTTAATTTTTTCTGGAACTCTTGTTCTGATATACTGGACAGCTGTTCTTTAACCTCTTTTAACCCGTCCAGCTCCCACCACTCCCGGTCCATCACCCAAACTACCCTCAACTCAACCTCTCCTGCGCGCCTCTAGAGGTGCTATTCCCCGGAGCTAGGATGAAACGGGCCCCCAGTGTCCTAGGAAAGGTTATGTCAAACTGGGGCCCTGTGATGAACAGCTTCCTTCTGGTGCTATACCTGTAGTTGCACCACGTAGAATGCAAAAAAGGGCAGTTAGACTGTCCAATCAAAGAAATCTAGTTCACATCCCTTGCAAGAAGGTTTTGACCAGTCCCAAGGAAACTAATCTCAAACTTGCTGCACTCAATGTCAGATCTTCATGCAACAAATCATTTTTAATCAATAATCTTATCTCTTCTTTTAATCTTGATTTTATGTTTTTAACTGAAACATGGCTTGACAAAAACACAGGAAACATAGTTCTAGTCGAATCAACTCCCCCCAACTACAAACATGAATCGGAAATACGAGAAAATAAAAAGGGTGGAGGCGTTTCTGCACTGTTTAGAGATAATATTGCAACCCGCAGACTATCATTTGGTGTGTTTTCATCATTTGAGTATGTGTCCTTTAAGATTGAGCTAAAACAAACTCCTCCCTTACTCTGCAGGGTTATGTACAAACCTCCTCAGCACAGCAAAAGTTTTATTGATGATTTCACTGAAATGCTCTCAGTTGTGTGCACAGACTTTGATGGTCTAGTCATTACAGGTGATTTTAATGTTCATGTTGATAATGTCAATGACAGAAATGCAAAAGAGCTCAATGCTGTCCTTGAAACCTTTGGTCTAATTCAGCATGTGAGTTGCCCCACCCACAGCAGAGGGCGCACTCTGGACCTGCTCATAACAAAGGGGGGTTACTATTTACAATGTCAGTGTGGTTGATGTCGCCCTCTCTGATCATTTCTGTGTATTCTTTGACCTGTCTGTTGCTCCCAAACCACCGCCTGGCCCTGCAGTTGTCCAAAGGAGACAAATAAATGAGAGCACTAGGGCACAGTTTGTAGAAATGATAAACCCTGAAAACGTCTCTGGTGCCAATGTTGATGAAATGCTGAATTCTGTTACTTCTAGCATCTTGAATGTTCTGGATGCCATTGCCCCTATGAAAGTTCAATTGAGAAAACATAGACAGAAAGCTCCCTGGAGGAACGATGATCTAGTCAGGGCACAGAAACAACAGTGCCGCAGAGCCGAGCGAAAGTGGCGCAAGTCAAAACTCCAGGTTCATTATGGAATATATAAGGCGGAGTTGTACGCTTACAACCAGATCTTATGGAGAACAAGGGAAAGGTACTTCTCTGAAATAATTGGAAGTTGCAGCAGCAACTCTCGTATCCTGTTCACAACAGTTAACAGATTAACTAACCCTCCAACCCAGCTACCAATAGAATTGGTTTGTACACCTAAATGTAATGAGTTTGCTGTATTTTTCAATGACAAGGTTCAGGGCATTAAAAAAGCCATCAACTCCACAACACATAACTATCGAACCGCCACCTAATCACTCTAAGCTGACTCACTTTATACCTGTCACTGACCAAACTGTCCAAGAGACCATCACCCGTCTGAGCTCGTCTACATGCTGCCTTGATGTGTTACCCACTAGATTTCTAAAGTCTGTCTTGAACAGTGTGTTGCCATCAATTACTCAAATAGTTAACATGTCTCTTCAATCTGGAATATTTCCAGAGGCCTTAAAAACTGCAGTCATTAAACCTCTCCTGAAAAAGAGCAGTCTTGATCCCACTGTACTGAATAATTACAGACCTATCTCTAATCTGCCATTTTTAGAAAAGTCCTTGAAAAAGTTGTCTACCAACAGCTCACTGACTTTCTCTTATTAAACAATTCATTTGATTTTTTTTCCAGTCAGGTTTTAGACCCCATCATAGCACAGAAACTGCTCTTATCAAGGTAACCAATGACATCCGCCTGAACACTGATGATGGAAAAGTCTCTGTCTTAATCCTGCTAGACCTGAGCGCTGCCTTTGATACTGTTGATCATGGGATCCTTTTGCACAGACTCCAAGACTGGGTTGGCATCTCTGGATCTGCCCTAAGTTGGCTCAAGTCTTATCTAGAAGACAGGAAATATTTTGTTAAAATTGGGAGTTGTGTCTCAGACTACATGGGCTTGAATTGTGGTGTGCCCCAGGGATCGGTCCTGGGACCCCTTCTGTTCAACCTCTCCATGCTGCCATTAGGGCAGTTAATACGCAGTAATAACATATCTTATCACAACTATGCAGATGATACTCAGATCTATGTGTCACTGACAACAGGTGAATATGGGCCGGTGGATTCTCTCAACCACTGCCTCCAACAGATCAGCGCGTGGATGCAGAACAACTTTCTCCAGCTAAACTCAGACAAGACCGAAGTTATTGTTTTTGGCCCACAGAAACAAAGAGAAATTGTCAGCAGCTACCTTCATTCTCTGTCTCTTAAACCCTCAAATCAAGTCAGAAATCTAGGGGTAATCATGGACTCTGACCTGAACTTTAACAGCCATATCAAGTCAGTAACATCAGCGGCATTTTACCACCTGAAAAACATTGCCAAAATCAAAAACATAATCTCAAAGCGAGACCTGGAGATACTTATCCATGCATTTGTCTCCAGTAGGTTAGACTACTGTAACGGCCTGCTCACCGGCCTCTCCAAACGAGCTGTAAAACAGCTTCAGTACATCCAGAATGCTGCTGCTCGAGTCCTGACCAGAACCAGGAAGTATGATCACATTAGTCCTGTGCTCAGGTCTCTGCACTGGCTCCCTGTACCTCAAAGAATAGACTTCAAAGCAGCTCTGCTTGTGTACAAGTCTCTCCATGGCCGAGCACCAAAGTACATCTCTGACATGTTAGTGCCATATGAACCATCTCGTACTCTGAGGACCTCAGGGACCGGCCTCCTGTTGATTCCCAGAGTCAGAACTAAACAAGGGGAATCAGCGTTTCAATATTCTGCAGCTAAAATCTGGAACAGCCTCCCTGAAGGCGTAAGACAGGCCTCTTCTGTGTTCATGTTCAAATCTAGACTTAAAACATTTCTGTTTAGCCGTGTATATGACTGAAAGGTCCTATCTGCACTTTTCTTTCCTTCCTTTCTTTTTAAATCTTTTCCTTTTCTTTTAAAGTAAATTTTATGTTGATTATTTCTATGATGTATTGTGATTTTAATGCATTTTTCTGTTTTGTGAAGCACCTTGAATTACTTTGTGTACGAATTGTGCTATACAAATAAACTTGCCTTGCCTTGCCTTTTATACTTTTCGTCAGATCGTTACTTCTGAGTGTTGCTGTTTCTCTAGCCTTCTTAACTGTGGTTCAAGCTAAGTCTGTAGTCATTCTCTTTTTTATAAGTTACGACATCTTTGATATCAGGTTCCCTCGCATCACTGCTTTGACAGTGTCCCGTATTATTATCTGATCATCTTTATTGAGGGTAATGCAGTCTGCAATTTCTATTTTAATTTTTTGCACTTGAGATTCATTATTGAGGATGCTAGTGTTCATTTTCCAAATAGTTCTTCTTTGTCGGTTATCTAAATGTACTGTTATATATACAGAGTTACGGTCAGATATGTCTGCTGTCCCTATATTACAGTTTATGACCCTGTGTCTGTCCCGGTTATCGATCAGAAAGACATCTATTCTTGAGTAGACCTCCAGAGTAGTGTGTCTAATCTCTCTCTGAGGGGTGTAATACTCTCCACACATCGCATAGACCTGCCTCATTGACAAGAGAGACGAAATTTTTTGATTTTATATTCTTATATTTTTTAAGGCTTGTTGTGTCTTCAGAAGTGTTTAAGATTGTATTCCAATCCCCTCCACAAATCAAGATTCCTTCACTTATAATAAGAATTTTATCGAAAAGTGATTTAAAGAAATTTGGACCCCCTTCTGGAGGGGCGTACACGTTAACACGTTAATGTGATAAGGCTACTATTTGCCTCTATTTTCCTCAATCATTTCAAAATTTACATTATTCGATATTAATGTTAGTACACCCCTCCTTCTACTATTTTTATAAGAGCTGAAAAAACAATTTGTATACCCTAATTTAACAAATTTCCCATGTTCTTCTTTGGCAGATGAGTTTCTTGCATAAATATCACTTGTGCTTCATCTTTCTTAAGTTTTGTTAACACTTTGCTTCTTTTAATGGGATTACCAAGGCCATTCACATTTATTGAGAGTATTTTATAATTTCCTTCCTCACTCATTTCCGTCAAACATAATAACAGTGGACCCCGCTGAAAAACTAAAAAAAAACTGTGAAAAAGCACAACATAAGCCGGTGAATAAGAAAAGCATAAACATTACAAGTACATAAAGGGTACCTGAGATTTCCACGAAGTGGGGGACGTGTCCAGAGGGAGAGGGCCCTATGGAGGATTTGGGGCAACAAAGAGACCCTTCCATCCTTATTGTCCAGCGTTGAAATCCTCACCTGTGCTTCTGGTGCCGCCCGTTAATCCAGTGAGTTTGAGGAGGCGTGGTTATTAACGTCTTCCAATTATATCACTAATCTTCGTTTCTGGCAAACTCTCTTAGCTTTTCCTTTACTCTTTGCCTGGTGGGGGGTCTGCTCTCCGGTGGTGGGGGAGCTGCTAGTTGCCATCCTAGTATCTCCTGCAGACGGGACTCCCCCCCCCCCCCCCCCCTCGTCTTCTGTTATCGAGACCGGCACTTGCACATCGAAACCCCATCTGTGCAGCTCGAGGCTGGCTGCGTGAGCGCCGCTGTATACCTGAACGCCGTCCTTCCAGTGGATCCGAATACTTAGCGGCTGGGTGGCTTGGTTGGTAAGGTGGGAGGCTACCATGCAGGAATCCAGGGTTCAATTCACGGAGGTGGATAAGCGATGGTACTGGGTCAATTACCATAGCAATGGCAAGCAATGAACATCACCCAGTGAGGGTCCTTAGGCAAGACCTTTAACGCTACTGCCTTCCGAGCGCGGTTAGGCTGCAGCTTACCGCTCCCCCAGGAGATGGGTCAAAATTCAGAGAAGAATTTCCCCATTGTGGGATCATAAAGTATCAATTATTATTATTATTATTGTTTGGAACCGTATGCTGCTGTTCTTCAGAGCTTTCTTGATCGCTTGGTATTCTTTGCGCTTCTGGAGAACCTCAGGTGCGTAATCATGATCAAAATAAATGTTTCTGCCTTTTATCTGAATCTGTCCTTTTTTCCAAGCTTCTCTCAATACCTGCTCTTTGGCGGTGAATTCTTGAAAGTTGATGATGATTGGTCTAGAGGGAGCGTTGGGTCCTGGCTTGCGTATGGGGGTTCGGTGAGCCCGCTGGATTTTTAGATCCAGGTGTGAGGGTAATGGTAGCTCCCGTCTGAAGAGATCGATAATGAATT
>NC_136238.1:3257500-3332500 GCF_053564925.1 Oryzias latipes
CTTAGACCCCCCTTCCAATCAACTTCCTTTTTATTCCCTTTGCACCATATGGGTATAGTGACACCCTCAGATGCCTCCCATTACTAAACAAAGTTTAGTTCATCATATCACATATCTGGAAGTGAATTCAACATTTAATCCTTTCATGACAGTATTTCTGATTATATAAAAATATTCTTTGGTGTTTTTTCTATTCAAGTTGATACTAAATGAAGTAGAGTCCTGGATTTCAGAGTATTTTGTGAATTAGTGACATACGGCATGAAAGGGTTAAATGATGAAGGTTTTAGTGTAACTATTGATAATCCGCTAGTTAACATCAATCATCAGAGCTAAACAACTTTTGTCTGTGTAATGAGGTTCAGAGGACTCAATGTTTCCTTCATTCATGAAATTTCTCTACATTTTTTATTGAACACAACAAAAACCAGATTCAAAGTCTTGTAGAGGACTTTAACATAAAACCTAATCTGCTCTAAGGACAGTAAAACATTCAGACAAGTCCAGACGAGGACAGTTGGTCTCCTTCAGTTACTGAGAGAAACGCTCACAAAGGTCAGAGAAATAACTGGAATACACTATATACAATACATTATATTTAGAAAACACCAGTTTAATGACGGTTTTATGACGGACTCAGTTTACCTTGGAGCCCCTGAAGGCAGAGTCTGGCTGAGGCTGGACACTCAGCACACATGTACATGTCTGCAGCTGGTGGGTTTATGGAGCCAATTTGAATTTAAAAAAAAAAGTCCAATATTCTCAATATTTACGTGTCGATAAAGCACTAATGTACATTCTGACTGCACATACATACGTGTGAATAACATCAGCTTTTTTTTCTGGACATGATTGTTTCCATGGTTTCACAGGAATGCTTGAAACATCATTTCTGCATTCTAAAGCCGTCCCCGGAGCTCAAACACCGTACTGAAGCCACTTTTCTGCTCCTCTGTTCTCCTGGGAGAGAGTTCTCTGGACTCAGGCAGCTCGCTATGACTGGAGTAGCCAGAAGTCCACAAGTGTCTCTATTGGTTTGTTAGGGAGGATGGTGTTAAACGCTGAGCTACAGTCCACAAAGAGCATCCCTGTTAGCTCTCCTCTAGCTCTAGGTGGGACAGAGCATCATGGAGGGCTGTGGTCACAGAGTCCTCTGTGGATGGACTGCCTCTTTAGGAAAACTGCTCAGAATCCAGACATGGGGGCAGCAGAGACATGAATCCAGCCTTTGGCTCCAAGACAGTCTAGACACTTCAGTGACTCTGTAGACATGGACAGAGAGGTGTTGATATGATCCATTGGTTTGTTGTTCTCCATCTGAACTGTGAACTAGAACATTCTAGCTGTGACATGACTCTAGTTAGTTTGGTTTCAACCTACCAGTACAGACAGAATGGAGCTGATTGCTGCTGATTCTCCACAGACTGGACCAGCAGAGCTCAGAGACTCCCAGTGGTCCGTCTGTCCAGCAGCATCAAACACAGCTGGACTCCATCTTTCTGGTCTGTACATGAACAACAACTACTTTCCCATCATTCTGTCCACAGTCGTCTCCATGCTGCACTTTGCAGACCAGTGGATTGTCAGAGTGTCCAACATGGAGCTGATGTTTGGCTCCATGACTTCACTCTGATTGGCTCATTCATCTGGAATTCTGTTGCAGCTGCTGGAGGACAACATTGTCACTTTTGTCAAGAAGGAGCTGAAGAAGATCCAGAAGCTTCTGAGTCACAGGGAGGAAGAGGAGGAGCTGGAGGCTGAAGATGAAGAGCAGAGGAGCAGCAGAGAGTCAGTGATGAAGATCACAGTGAACTTCCTAAGGAGAATGAAGCAGGAGGAGCTGGCTGATGGACTGCAGAGCAGTAAGAGGATTTCTCTGAAGGTTTCAGCTGCTGAGAAATGAAGATTTCCTGATGTCTCAACAGGGATTCAAACCCTCATCATTCAGGGCTGCAGAGACTTGATTTACTGTTTGTTGTCTTCATTCAGGTTTGACTGCTTTAGCTTGTCGACATGAAGTCCAATCTGGTCTGAAGAAGAAGTTCCAGTGTGTGTTTGAGGGGATGGCTAAAGCAGGAAGCCCAACCCTTCTGAATGAGATCTACACAGAGCTCTTCATCACAGAGGGAGGAAGAGGAGAGCTGAATGAAGAACATGAGGTCAGACAGATTGAAGCAGCATCCAGGAAAGCAGACAGAGCAGAAACAAGCATCAGACAAGAAGAGCTCTTCCAACTCCCAGCTGGAAGACCAGAACCAATCAGAACCGTGATGACTAAGGGAGTGGCTGGCATCAGGAAAACAGTCTTAACACAGAAGTTCACTCTGGACTGGGCTGAAGGCAAAGCCCACCAGAACCTCCACTTCACATTTCCATTCACTTTCAGAGAGCTGAATGTGCTGAAAGAGGAGAAGTTCAGCTTGGTGGAACTTGTTCATCACTTCTTCCCTGAAACCAAACAAGCAGGAATCTGCAGCTTTGAAGACTTCCAGGTCCTCTTCATCTTTGATGGTCTGGATGAGAGTCGACTTCCTCTGGACTTCCACAAGACTCAGATCCTGAAGGACCCTAGAAAGTCCACCTCAGTGGCTGATCTGCTGACAAACCTCATCAGGGGGAACCTGCTTCCCTCTGCTCTCCTCTGGATAACCACATGACCTGCAGCAGCCAATCAGATCCCTGCTGAGTGTGTTGACATGGTGACAGAGGTCAGAGGGTTCAATGATCCACAGAAGGAGGAGTACTTCAGGAAGAGGTTCAGAGATGAAGAGCAGGCCAGCAGGATCATCTCCCACATCCAGAGATCCAGAAGCCTCCACATCATGTGCCACATCCCAGTCTTCTGCTGGATCACTGCTACAGTTCTGGAGGATCTGCTGAAGAGCAGAGGAAGAGGAGAGCTGCCCAAGAGCCTGACTGAGATGTACATCCACTTCCTGGTGGTTCAGGCCAAAGTCCAGAAGGTCAAGTATGATGGAGGAGCTGAGACAGATCCTCACTGGAGTCCAGAGAGCAGGAAGATGATGGAGTCTCTGGGAAAACTGGCTTTTGAGCAGCTGCAGAAAGGAAACCTGATCTTCTATGAATCCGACCTGACAGAGTGTGGCATCGATATCAGAGCAGCCTCAGTGTACTCAGGAGTGTTCACACAGGTCTTTAGAGAGGAGAGAGGCCTGTACCAGGACAAGGTCTTCTGCTTCATCCATCTGAGTGTTCAGGAGTTTCTGGCTGCTCTTCATGTCCACCTGACCTTCATCACCTCTGGACTCAACCTCATGGAGGAAAAACAATCACAGATCTCTCAGCCTAAAAAGAGACGTCCAGTCCAGTTCTACCAGAGTGCTGTGGAGAAGGCCTTACAGAGTCCAAACGGACACCTGGACTTGTTCCTCCGCTTCCTCCTGGGTCTTTCACTGCAGACCAATCAGAGTCTCCTACGAGGTCTAGTGACTCAGACAGGAAGTAGCTCACAGACCAATCAGGAAACAGTCCAGTTCATCAAGAAGAAGATCAGTGAGGATCTGTCTACAGAGAGAAGCATCAACCTGTTCCACTGTCTGAATGAACTGAATGATGGATCTCTAGTGGAGGAGATCCAACAGGTCCTGAGGTCAGGACGTCTCTCCATAGATAAACTGTCTCCTGCTCAGTGGTCTGCTCTGGTCTTCATCTTACTGTCATCAGAAGAAGATCTGGAAGTGTTTGACCTGCAGAAATACTCTCGTTCAGAGGAGGGTCTTCTGAGGCTGCTGCCAGTGGTCAAAGCCTCCAACAAAGCTCTGTAAGAACTCTCATGAAAATCACCTTCAGTGAACAAATGAATCTGATGGAAACATGAAAGATTCAATAACTGCTGTCTGTCTTTGTTTTCTGCAGACTGTATAGCTGTAATCTGTCAGAGAGAAGCTGTGCAGCTCTGTCCTCAGTTCTCAGCTCTCAGTCCTCCAGACTCAGACTTCTGGACCTGAGTTCCAACAACCTGCAGGATTCAGGAGTGAAGCTACTGTCAGCCGGACTGGAGAGTCCAGACTGTAAACTGGAGACTCTCAGGTCAGCTTTCATTCAAATGTTGATTCTCTACAGTGTTTTTCAACCAGTGTGCTGTGAGAGATGATCAGGCGTGAGAGAATGACTTTTTTCTGATTTGCTGATTGCGCCTGCGTGAGGCTGTACATCCGTTGCTCTGTGTGTGAATGTTTGTGCATTTCAGACCTTTAGATCTACTAATGCAAGCCAGCATTAGTAGAATGGTTTATCTTAGGAATGAACTACTGATGCTCAGGGAACATAAAAACCCCTGGAATCCGTCATGTTATTTCATCGGAGCTTAGGCGGAAATACCGGGGATGCCGAGCTGGTCGTAAACACAAGGCGAAGCTGAAGGCTGAGGCGGCTAACCGGCGGCGTTTCAAACCATTTATCCCCTCCGTCATTATGGGAAACGTTAACGCCCTGTCCAACAAGACGGACGAGCTGACTGGACTGATAAGGACACAGCGCTGCTATATGGAGAGCAGCCTCCTCATCTTCACCGAGACATGGCCAACCAGCTATGTGCTGGATTTTAACGTGGATCTGCCCGGCTTTACCACCGCTCTGTGTTTCCATTCCTCTGAGAGCGGAAGCACAGGCGGCTCTCCAGACAATCTACAACACAACCACAGAACTGCAGTCCAAGCACCCAGGGGCGTTCATGATTATTACTGGGGATTTTAACCACGTGTCCCTGGAAACCACTTTGCCCACCTTTCACCAATATGTCGACTGCCCCACTCGAAATAACAGAACTATTGATCTTCTGTATGCAAACACTCTGGAAGCATACTCGACTGCCCCTCCCCCGCCCCCTTGGAAAATCTGACCAGAACCTGATACACCTGCAGCCTAGCGAACAAAAAGGACATAAAAAAACTGAATCGTCTGATCAGGAGGGCAGGCTGTGTGGTGGGGCGACGACAGAATGAACGTACATTCAGTTCTTCTGTCATGGTGCTTTTATTGCATGAAAAATTACATGTTTTACTTTTTCCTCAGTTTGATATTTATAGTTATATTATAATATAGTTAGAGACCTTTTCCACACCTGGACAGAGTCATTCTTTTTTTTTATTGTAGTGCTGATCAGTCTTAGTATTCATTTTAAAACTTGTTGACATTTGTCAGAACAGACAGAAAGTCTGGGTTTAACCTGTCCCCCCCCCCCCCCCCCCCCCCCGCGTGTCTCCGTCTGTCTAGAGATTAAAGCAGCTGAACTTTATGTTTTCTCTCATATGGAAATTGTGAGTTTGACTCCACAAGATACACAAATGTGTGCATTTAGTGAGTGAAGTGTTCTGATTGGATGGTAAGGCACTATGAGGTCTTTGATACAGGATGGGGCCATTCCATGTAAGGCCTTATAGGTTAACAGGAGGATCTTGAACTTGATTCTAGAATCAACTGGGATCCAGTGAAGTGAAACCAACACAGGAGTGATGTGATCTCTTCTGCTGGTTCCAGCTAACAATCTAGCTGCTGCGTTCTGAACAAGCTGGAGACTTCTTAAGGAACTCTTAGGACACGCTGCTAACAAGGAGTTACAGTAATCCAGTCTAGACGTAACAAATGCATGGATGAGTTTTTCAGCATCACTCTTAGAAAGTAGATTTCTGATCTTAGCAATATTCCACAGGTGAAAAATGCAGTTTTCCACGTCTGAGATCTGTGAGCCTTAAATGCTAAATCCTGGTCAAATCAAAGCTCTTCAGAACTTCTCTCTGAGTAAATGGTCTGGCTGAAGCGCTGATCTCCTCTGCCATGATCAAACTTGCTTCACTTTGTGATTCTTGTTTCCGTCTCGTCCGGCCTTCTCCGATTCAGGTAGTTCAGGACGTCCAAAAATGAAATGTGCAGTTGGGAAATGAAAAGACACACTAGAGTCTGCATGAACGTTCAAACCTTTAGCCAAAGGGGGGAGGTGGAGAAACACGACCAGCTTTGTGGCTGTCCACTCTCTCTGTCCTCAAAGCAAAACGCCAAGCTTTTTTTATTCAATGAGGGAAGATGAAAACATACTAGATACGTCAGCAGAATGGTGTGCTTTTGTCTAGTCTGCATTGCAGGTGTCGTGGCTCCATAAACACTCCAGTACAGAAAGAAAACAGAGACCAAAGGTCAAAGACAGGCCTATTGGTGACCTCTGTACAGACAGAAAAAAGAGAAAACATCACTGAGGTCAATGCGTTTAAACCAGGAGTGGGAGTGGTCCAGTTCAGCCAGGGCTACGTATGGATTAGGATCAGAAACGGTAGAAGAGCTCAAGATGTTATTTACAGCGGGAAATTGGTGGGTAATGTACCGACCCATCATATGTGGTGCTCTGAGCTCACAGATGAGGTGGCTGTCAGTCAATTAAGGCCTTCATCAGAAACCACGCCCTGTGACAGGGTGTGAGCTGAGTTTCTCCTATTACTGTCCTTCTTTTAGGTGTAAATGACCTAGATTCGGCCTATTACAGTTTTATTTTTGTAATTCTCTCTTATTGTATAACGTGGTTGTGGCTTTTATTTTGAAGGACGTGCTGAACCGGAAGTCGTCAGGCAAGCGAACGTGAAGGCTGCATGTGCTTCATGTCAGCCAAAAGATAAACAGACAACTTCGGTGTTTTCTCCTTGTTAATCTATGAATTTTTTCCCGTAAATTTACGAGTTTTTATCTCCTAATAAAATTACTTGTTTTTGGTGGCCATAAAACTCTGTCGTAAACTCTGAAGTACAAAGCCACTAACTCACTAACATTAGCCATAACACTGAATACTCCTGAAAGACTCAGCTTCACTGCTCTAGCACAACATTGCGACTTTAATCTTGAAACTTTATTTCGACTTTTATCTCAACACGAGTTTTTTCTCGACATTTTTTTTGTGTCAAGTTTTTTTCTCGTCATGACGAGATTAAAGTCGACATAACGACTTTAATCTCGTCTTGTTGGCCAGAATTTTTTTTTCCTCACCGTGGCCCTAAAACTCCGTCGTAGTATCTTGATGTTACATTGGTTGAAAGAAAGGTTTCAAATTTATAAAAATACAAAATGGCTGCCAAACAGTCTCCATCCCATTGTGATTTCAAGTCTCGATGTCGTAATGCAAAGCACTCATCATTTGACAGTAAAAGTGCAGGCACATTCTCCAGTAGGGGGCATCCTGTCAAATGCTGAACCTCACGATTAGTTCTCTCATCCATGCATGTGCCATTAATCTTAGCACACTCATTCATGTATAATGGAGAAATATAGTGATCATCAGCTAACTAGTTGAATGACACAGCATCATATTGTCATTTAACCACTAACCTATGTGGTGTAACAACATGATAGTGACTTCTCGTAACAGCCACCTAACTCATGGTTTGGGAATCAACACTTCCCATGAGCCTTAGCGGCCGTGGGCGGGGCTAAGGCCCGGGTCCCGACGCTTGTCCACAAGATGGCTGGAGCACATGTTTGAACTGCATCTTCCAGCTACGAGGAGGAAAATAAAAAATACATCAGAACTAACTTAGATTTGCTCCCACTGTTTTTTCTAACATACATTGAGTGTTTGTGTGTGTGCTTTAAGCTGCTCTGATCATTTTAACGTTTGAATGGTGTCTCTAGCTAAAATTGTGTGGAAGTTGTAAGTGTTGGAAGATTCAAAGGTTGTCAAAGATTGAATGCTGTACTGCTTAATGAAAGCTGAACTTGCTGATGAATTGGCTGAACTATCCTGGAAAATCTTGAAAAGTTAAAGGATAAAAAGTCAAAGCTTATGAGTAACCCCATCTGAAAGAAAATTCTTCCATGTAACGAAATATAATTGAGTTAGTGGAACTGAATTTTATCAAAAAAGGCAAGGTAAAAAAGAGTGCAGCAGCAGTCAGAAGCCAGCCTCGAACTCAGAACCTCAGTATTATAAACCTGCTTACCAAGCCACTGAGCTAACACTTTTGTATCATCATGCATTATCTTATTAGGAGAAGCCGAGTTGAAACAATTTCATGCCACAGTTCGTTTTTTACGTGGAAAAAACGAACATAAGTTTTCACTTTTGAAAAGTCGCAGGATTTGAAGGACCAAATGTGGTAAAAAAAAAAAAAAGATTTTGGAGGTAAAAAAATTGTAGGAGTTAAACAAGGCCCGAAATTGTTGAAAAAATGGCTGAATTAATGAAAATTTGAAGATTTGAAGGAAAGGAATGAGCTGAACTGTTTCATACAATGGTTAAAGTAAGTAAAAACATGTAAAAGAAGTTAAGCACAAAGATTCTCTATGTATTTTAATGGAGCAAAAAATCCTGGAAAATCCTGGAATATCTTAAAAAGTTCAATGATTTGAATGACCAAAAGTAATAACTGTAATAAGTTGAAAGAGCTCAACATTTTAAAATTAAAATGGCAGAAAAAATTTTTAAGGGTCCGAACAGGGTTTCGAACCTCGTGCAACATAACTTCCCAATGCATTTTAATAGGGCAAAAATTTCCAGAAAAACTGGAATATCTTAAAAAGGACAAGGATTAGAAGTACCAAAAGTCATAGCACCCATAAGCCGAAAGAGCTGAACATTTTAAAAGTTGAATGTTTAAAATGGGTTAAAAATTGTAGAAGTAGTTAAGTGTCAAAAAACGGCGGAAGATGAGCGTAATAAATAAAGAGAAACAGGAAAACAAAGGGTTGAATGCTTTACAGCATTCAACCAACTAGAAGGAGCTGCATTTCCAGAAGAAAATGCAGGGTTGAATGCTGTATTGCTGAATAAAAGCAGAAATATGATGAAAAAACATTGTAGAAGGAGTTAAGCATGAAAGCTGAAATTGTTGAAAAAATGGCTGAACTGTCCTGGAAAATCTTGGAATATTTTGAAAAGTTAAAGGACCAAAAGTCAAAGGTGAACATTGTAAACATAGAATGACCAAAAAAGGTCAAAATTTGTAGAAGGAGTTAAGCATGAAAGCTGAAATTGTTGAAAAAATGGATGTACTGTTGAAAATTTGAAGATGCTAAATGGCCAAAAGTGCTAGCATTGGAATCAGCATCATCAACTGACTCAAAAAAACATATTGAGAGTACCATATTGGTAAAAGCTACATGTTCTAAAAGTTGATAGAAAATCCATTTTTTTTTCAAAACGGTGGCTTTTCTATTAATTTTATCTCCATAGCAACCATTTTATTTTTGTGTCGCCTGGGGATGACGAACAAATCGACCTCAGTTTCAGACAAATCGGAAAAAGTAAACCTTTGGACCTCCTTAGTAACGAAGTTTGTTTGCTAACCACGCCCACATTTCTTATATGTCCAGATCCAGTGAAATTTCAATTTGTTCAGTTCCAGCCATGGATGAATTTATTGCAATATTTGCTTCAGATTTGGTCAGAAAATGGCCATCAAACAGTAGGTTGTGTCAACATCCCATAATGATTTCTAAACCTATATTATAGTCCAAAGCCTTATGATCAATTTAACATTTGAACGTTGTCTCTAGGTAAAGGCATGTTGAAGTTATAATGCTTAAAAGAAACAAAGGTTTTTAAGGATTCTCAATGTATTTAAATGTAGCGAAAATCTTGGAAAATCCTGGAATATCTTGAAAGATTCAAGGATTTGAAGGACCAAAAGTAATAGTTGAAAGGAATAAGCTGAAAGAGCTGAACATTGTAATAGTAGAATGGTTAAAATAGGTGAAAGTTTGAAGGAGTTAAAAATTGCCTCACATTTTGGCAACAAAACATGGCCTTCAAACCATAGGTAGTGTTGCCATCCCATAATAATTTCAAAACCTCTGAAGTCCAAAGCCTTGTGAACATTTAAATGTTTGAACGGTGTCTCTAGCTGAAAGCATGTTGAAGTTACAATGGTTAAAAGAAACAAAGGTTTTCAAGGATTATCCTTGTATTTAAATGGAGCATAAATCCTGGAATATCTTGAAAAGTTCAAGGATATGAAGGACCGAAATTGATAGCTGAAAGGAATAAGCTATAAGAGTTGAACATTTCAATAGTAGAATGGTTAAAATAGGTTAAAAACCGAAGGTTAAAATCACATTTAGGCACAAAATGGCCGCCAAACTGTAGGTTGTTTTGGCATCCCATAATAATTTCAAAATGTATGTCGAAGTCCAAAACCTTGTGAGCATTTCAATGTTTGAACAGTGTCTCTAGCCAAAAGCATGTTGAAGTTATAATGCTTGAAAGAAACAAAGGTTTTCAAGAATTCTCCATGTATATAAATGAAACCAAAATCTTGGAAAATCCTGGAAAATCTTGGAATATCTTAAAGTTCAAAGATTTGAAAGAACAAAAGTTGTAGCTGTAAGGAATAAGCTGAAAGGGTTGAACATTGTAATAGTAGAATGGTTAAAATAGGTGAAAGTTTGAAGAAGTTTAAAATTACCTCACATTTATGGCACAAAATGGCCGCCAAGCTGTAGGTGGTGTTGCCATTCCATAATAGTTTTGAGCCTTATGTTGAAGTCCAAAGCCTTGTGAACATTTAAATGTTTGAACGGTGTCTCTAACCAAAAGAATGTTAAAGTTACAATTGTTTAAAGAAGCAAAGGTGTGGTCAATGGAGCAAAAAGATTGGAAAATCCGGGAATATCTGGAAAGGTTCAAGGATTTGAAGGACAAAATATCATAGCTGGATTAAGATGAAAGAGCAGAAAATTTTAATAGTTGAATGGTCAAAATAGGTGAAAAATTCATTTTTCATTCATTCCGGTTCCGGGTTACACAACAGGACGCGTGGCGTGCCTCTCTGCGATTACAACTATCTTCAAATTACTTAAAAAGTTGATTTTTCTCCAAAAAAGAGAGCTGACCAGGCCCCGAAGAAACCCAAGGAATATGAAGAACTCAAAAAGTCTCTTGACATTATTCAAGAAACGCTGAAAAGTTTTATGGATCAAGTGTCGGCAAAGCTAACGCCACTGTGGGATATGATGGAAGAGTTCCGAAGATTTCGGGCTCAAAACGAGCAGCGAGAAAACCAGGTCGAGATTCTGGAGAAAAGAATCTCGACCTGGACGATGGACCTGGACTTGAAGAATCTCGACCTGGACCACATGGACGATGTGAACAGCAAGTAAGGATGAATAATGTCATTCTCACTGGAGTACCAATCAAGCCTCGAGCGAAGCTGAATACAGCTGGAGCTAGCACTGCTAATGCTAGCGTAGCTGGCAGTGCTAATACGGAGATCGGTGCAGAGTCTTTGATACAGCAAATACATTCATTTCTTACATCTAAAGGGATTTCCCTGGATCTCAATACCATTGAGACCTGCCACCTGCTCCCCAGGAGAAAGGAGACGGATAAACCAGCGATCCTCATCAGGTTTGTGAATCACAAACACAAGCTAGCTTTGATGACCCAAAGGAAACAACTGAAAGGTTCGGCTGCTTATCTGAATGACCATCTGACCAGAAGGAATGCTGAAATCTCAAAACATGCACGGCTTCTCAGGAAGCGTAAGCAGATTGAGAACACTTGGGTTAAAGGCTGAAGGATTTACGTCAAACCACTGTCCAGAGGACCGGACCAAGGTTCTGGTGGTGAACACCATGAAGGACTTTGAGAAGTGCTTGATTACGGTTGTCTGAAACAACGTGGAGTAATAAACCAAAGAGCCAAATAATTTCAAGAAATATGACACCAGGAATCATCACTTTCTCTGTATGTCTGACGTCACCTGAATAACAGCAGGGTTCTGACCTGCAGACAACTTGACCTCAACTTTCACCGCAGCTGATATCAGCTGAAGAAGGATATGGACCTGAATCTAATGTCTGCAGACATAACATGGAAGAGAACTATAAACTCTGTTTTGAACCCAGGAGATCAGCTGTTATCAGTAAAAGAAGAAATACCAACCTTGGACAATCGACACTTATGGACCCTTTTTATTTTTCCCCAACAGCATTACTTTATTATAAAAAAAAAATAAAAAAAATAAATAAATATATATATATATATAAAGAGTAAAACAAATGATTAATCACTTTTGAAAATTGTTAAATTGATTGACTTTTGATGATATTACTTTACTAGCTCCTAAAATTGATAAATTGATTCAAAAATCTTTCCTAATGTAGCATAATTTTGCACATGTTTTTAACTTTTGATACTTAATGAAATTATGCTTTGAAAATTCCTGAAACAGTGTTGTGTCTATTTTACTGGTATAGTATTATTTTTTAAAGCATATGAATGACTTTTAAAAGTAACATAATTTGCATATATTTCAGATGCTGCATTTGCCATGTTAATTTCTAAAAGTTATTTTTGACGTAGTACTTAAGTAATTCATCTTTGGCATGTGCCTTATTGATACCTTATGATTTTTAATTCTGTCTGATAAAACCTAGGAACCGGATATTGATAAATCATGTAATAAAATGGTTATAGTATAACGGGGTGGGATTATATAAGTTCGCTTCCTTCCACTCCCTTTCAAGCAATATTTATTAATTATGTCTAATTATCCTAAGTTTGATTAGTTACTGTATGAATGTATAACTGATGTTTATATTGCTTTTGTGTATAACTTCTATTTGATTGCTTGAAATAAACCATTTCAAATCAAATCAAATCAAATTGTAGAAGTACTTTAACTGTGAACTTCTGCACAAAAAATTCTCCATGTATTTCAATGGAGAAGAAATCCTGGAAAATCCGGGAATATCTTAAAAAGTTGAAGGATTTGAAAAGCCAAAAGTCACAGCAGGAATAAGCTGAAAGAGCTGAACGTTTTAGTAGTTGAATGGTTAAAATAGGTTGAAAATTGTAGAAGGAGATGAGTGCCGAAAAACGGCGGAAGATGGCAGAAGAGGAAAACAAAGGGTTGAATGCTTTACAGCATTCAACCAATTAATGGTTTAAAGTAATGAATAAAACTAAAGGCTTGAAATGGTGAATAAATGGTAAGAGATGTAAAATACATTTGTATTTTTTGTAGCTTTATGGTGTGTTCACACACACACGGTGAAATAAAGGCTTGTGAACCATCAGTCTGAGAAACCATCTTTTCAACCGGGGAGGCTACATTAGGGCCTTCCTACCAGGTTTACTCATTTCTATCTGTAATAAAAATCACCTGAGGGGGGGTCAGACGGGGAGACGTAGGGCTCAAGGCTGGAGATCCAAGGTTTCCACAGCAGAAAAGCTGACAGAATACCTTCATGCTCTGTGGTTTCTGGATCTAGTAATCCCCAGTACCAGTCTGCCAGTGGCTCCTCTGTTGGACCAATCAGGAACTGCGTCTCATGAGTGAGTTCATCCACTCAGCAGTGGAGTTCCATCTGGTAGAGTGACTGTAACCCAGAATGGTGGAAATGTACCAGTGCTTGTGGTTTATGAGGCCGTGTAGATGTGCACAGTGAAGGGCAGGATTAGGACAAATTCAACCACTAAGCTACACTTAGGAGAAATTGTATTTATATATTTAATTTAATGTGCTCAGTGAAGGGCAGTATTAGGACAAATTCAACTACTAAGCTTTACTTGGTAGAATCTGTATTTATATATTTAATTTAATTTAAATATTTATTTATTGCTTTCTTTCCAGCCTCTGCCAGCTGTAACTCAAACGTTTATTGACGTCTTCCATTTTATTTTCTTCCTTTTGATATTAAACCTTTAATCCACAATTGTTTCTCACTTTCAGGTTCATTTGTTGTAGTTTGGTTGTTAGTCTGAGTTTGTCAGTTTCAATCCTATCATCATAGTCTGAAGAAACATTAGTTGTGTAGCTGACATTGTGTAGACACCAGCATGCACACACACTCCTCTGCAGCATTTGCAGTCAATTCTAAACAAAGCGCTCTGACTTCATCTCCATGAGAAACTCAAGGCTGCAGACCTGCAGCTGAGGAGAGGCTGAACTCTAGGATGTGTGTCCAACAATATGACTGATTATAGTTTCTGAATGCATCGTCAGTGGACAGAATGAATGGAAACATTGTCTGTCCTATTGTCCATTATTTTAGTCTTATCATAACTCTTCGTATGTCTGGAAAAGCTGGGTGTGAACTAACAGCATTTCTCTGCAGTGATTCCAGATAAAGTTTCCTAACAAATATAACATTTCTCTGCAGAAATGACATCATCCGTTGTAGAATCAGAGATTCAGGAGCCTCTAAAACTGCAGCTTTCTGTTCATCCACAATAGTTGTGTTTTTGTGTTTATTTATGTAGTGTGTGTGTGTGCTGTACGTCCACCATCCTGTTCTATCAGCAGTTCCCAGACAAACCTGCTTTGTCACACCTCCCTGTCCTAAGTGCATCTCATCTTCCTGTTTGTTCTGACCCCCCCAGAGGGAAGACGTCTCTGTCCTGTCAGACGTCATCAGATCCTCCTTGCTGCGTTTCATTTGCTTTTGCATACACTGGTTCCCCAATCCCCTTGACCTCCAGCTGTCCCCAGAGACCCCGCTTCTCTTTTTCTACCTTTAGCCATGTCACCAACACAACTCCAACTAAACACAAACACACAATTCACACACACAACCACAAATGGTTTGTTAAAACGCAGACAAAGCAAAGGACAACAGTCCATCACTGTTAACACAATAAAAACTTCTACACAAAAGCACAAAATACACAACGCAACACTTAAATATCTTAACCCCTAAACAAATAAAGCATTTCACTGAAATGAATCCATTAGTATGTTCACCTCCATATCTGCACGGCTGAAAAGCGTCTGATGAAGTGTCTGATTCTTCATCTCTTCTGATTTCTGGATCTTCTACTCTGACAGAAGAGGGATTGACAGAAAATGCTCTTTGTTCCTAATTCTGCCTCCAAGTGATTCTTTGTGGTGTTGTATGGTGTGCGCTTGTGTAGCTTGCTAGCTGCTATTTTCATCTGTGTTGTTGTGAGAAGTGGGCAGGCTGACTTTACTCAGAACAATAGAAGTTGAATTCTTAGAGCTTGTTGTGTGTGTGACCTTCAGACACACTCCAATATTGCATTGCTCTGTCATTTCTCTCCTTCCTCTGTAAAATATCTGCAGGCGGTTTAAACTTTTTTATATTCTCTTGATTTGTGTCAGATCCATTAAAATGTGATCAAGATTTTCCTACTGAAGATTTTTTTTACCCATAATTCAAAGTGATCTTCAATTCTCAATGAACAATTCATTTTACAAAGTGATGATGTCATTTGAAAATGTATTTTACAATTTAGGATTCAAGATGAAGAAAAACTATTTAATCTAAAATTTTAGAAATCAAAGCTTTTAAAATTATTAGATTTTAAACTGTCTTATTTCTGGTTCCATAATTCAGATGAAAAAACATTTTCAACTCTCATTTCCATTTTATATTAAAGTTATATTAAATCTACTGCATTTTCATTCACATTCATGTTTTTGGGTCAAAGTCATAAAATAAATTGCTAAATCCCCCCCCCCCCCCCATGCATAATTCATTTCCAGGTCTTCATGATTTTTCATCTAAAATCTCTCCTGAAAATGTCATCTGTCAGTGTCTCATCAGGGCGGGTCCCACCTGACTGAATGGACCAAGTTCCTGGACCTCCAGCTGCATCACTGCTCCTGAACACACTTTTCTGTCTGATTGCAGGTTGAAGGACTGCAGTTTGTCAGAGATCAGCTGTGAAGTTCTGGTCTCAGCTCTGAAGAAAAACCCGTCCAATCTGACAGAACTGGACCTGAGCTGGAACAACCTGCAGGATCCAGGAGTTCTTCATCTGTGTGGTTTTCTGGAGAGTCCAGGCTGCAGACTGCAGACTCTGAGGTCAGACTCCATGTTTCAGTTGTGTTCACATCAATATGATGACAAAGTTGTGTTAGGACTGAACTGCAGACATGAGGCTCATCAGCTCTGCTCTGTGTCTTTGGTCCAAGAGACTCCTTTAAAGCGCCTGCAGAAGCAGCAGCCTCACGTGCACGCTCACATGCACTCTGAGTTCTGCTGTGTTTCAGCAGATGCAGCTGAGAGTCCAAAGGGTTAGGGTGACAGAGTCCTGCTGCAGCTGGATGCTGCTCTGACAGACACATCCTCCACAAACATCCTCACCTTTTCATCCACAAACATCATCACATCATCCATCAAAGCTCCCAGCAGCTTCTGACTCTTCATTCAGAGCTGAAGTCATGCTTGATCAGGGATCAATGTCCAACATTTGCTGCTGACTCTTCCTCATCACTTCCTTCTTCTCTCTGCTTTGATCTGTTGGAGCTGAAAGTCTCTGCTTGAAGGGCTGCAGCAGAGAAGGACTGGAAGATCATCTCCTGAAAACTGGGAGGAAGACTTTCCAGCATCCTGCTGCTGAAATTCTCCCATGATTCAGTGCTGTTTGGAGAAGAGCTGAGCAGAAAGAGGAAGTGGACTTTTTCTGCTGTTGCTGCAGAAACTTCAGTTGGTTTGGATGCAGCCACAGGCTGATGTTTGACTTTCACACATCTGGACTTCTTTCCTGAAGCAGCTGCATGTTGTCCTGAATGTTCCTGAATGTTCTTCTTCTCTGCTTCTGCTGGACTCTTCTGATCTGCTGCTATTGCTTCACATCTTTGGACTTTTTCTAAACTTTCTGATCTTCTTCAGCTCTGATCTCTTTAGAAGAAGTGAAGGATGAAAAACAGGAACTTTGTCTTTAAACTCAACTCTTTCTTCTGGATTCAGGTTATATGGCTGCAGTTTGTCAAAGACCAGCTGTGCTGCTCTGGTCTCAGCTCTGAAGTTCAACCCGTCCCACCTGACAGAACTGGATCTGAGTTACAACAACCTTCGGTCTTCAGATGTTCAGCAGCTCCAGGATCTGGTGGAGAGTCCAAACTCCAAACTACAGACTCTGAGGTCAGTAGAGGGTTGGAGTCAGTCCAGCTGCTTCCAGATGTTTGGTCCTAAAGTTAGTCTGAGAGCAAAGATGCAGAGTTTCCTGTGAAGCTGCAGCTTCTCAGTGAAGCTCTGAGGAGAATGATGACAGGCTTCAGGACAACAGTCAGCCAATCAGAGCAGCAGAAGCTCCAACAGGTGAAGATGACAGGAAGCTGCTGCTCTGAACAGGACTGAAGCTCCTGCTGCTCTTTCTGCTGCTGTGCTGCATCACTGACTGACAGACCAGGATCAGGAGACACTCCTTCATCTCTGTCTCTCTACTTTCTCTCTTCAGCTGGAGTTAAAGAGTCTGATGTTCCTCCTGGAGGAGCAGAGAGGAGCAGCAGCAGCAGCTGGTCTGCAGAGATGTGGTGACTGGACGGTGTTCCTGGGAGGTGGAGAGCAGAGTGATGGAGGAATCAGAGGAAGTGGAGATGAGTGTCAGAGCTGCAGCAGGAACTGATCTGAGATCAGCTCCACTGTCTCTCAGTTATGGGGCTGCAGCTCCCCCAGTGGACTGATGGAGAACTGCACTTCCTCTAATTCTAACTTCTCAAACGTCACTATGGGGTCAAATTGTGAAGTTTGGTCGTTTCCTGCAAATAAACTCTGATATGAATTTGTAACAACAACCAGTAAATAGCTGGTAAACTAACCTGGCTCCAGTTAGTTTCCATTTTAAATAAAAAAGTTTCCTCTTGGTTCAAAGTAAACCTGGACGGTTTCTCTAAACGGATGTGGATGGAGGCCCTAGCTCTAGCTGGAAACACTGCTACAACGTGAAGGGGATTGTCATGGATGGTTACCTCTCAGGTTGGACACGCCCCTGACCAGGTGCCAGTGGTTGTATTGATGATTGAGGATCAGATAGAAGAGTTGGAGCAGCATAGCAGCCCCAGTCTGCAGTCTAACAGTGGTGACATCAGGCTGGGCTCATGGGCTGATTTGGAAGAGAGAGAAACTGTCAACTTTGTAGGGGAGAGCTGCATCAAATCCTTGTTCTCCTGTTTCTTTAAGTGGTCAGACAGTCAGCATGTAGGTTTGGGACTTTTATTTTGTAGGATCTGAGGGAAGTTTGTTTTCTGCGTTTACTAGAGGTGTGTTCTGTTTGTTGTGTTCGCCTTGGCTCTCCCTGAATTTAAGATGCTCCTAGAATAAATTCCAGTTATTCTTTATCTCCACTTCTTTGTTTTTTCTACACATTTATCTGAATTATTTCACTTATTCACCAACGTGAAAAGAGGAAAAGTTGATTGAATCAGTGATGAACAGAAGCACAAATACAGAAAGACATCCTCAGCGGGGGGGTTACCAGCAAACAGCACCTTTAGCCAAAATAGATCCAGATGTGAGAATCAAAGACTCCTCTACACACTGAAGCAAGCAGCTCTACAAAAGGCAGAACTGTCTGGGTTCTGGTTCTGTTTGGAAGAGGAAAATTCCCAGCAGAACTTTAGTCATCAACAAGTTTAGGAAAACGTCTCTGCTGCAGAACACAGGAGAACCAAACCAACTCATGTGTCTGTGTGGGACTGGAAGTTCAGAAAAGTCCTCATGGCTTTGAGATGCTTTTTGGGAACAAACAGATCCCAGAGTGGAAAGCCCACACCATGACAGCGCCGCCTCCTTTAAGGCTGGAAGCTACATCTCCAAAATAGACTTTGGTGGCTGTTTTGGAGCAGATGAGAACTTTTTCAAACGGTAAAAACGTCTGCAGCTGGAAAAGTACAACTCTGTTGAACAACGTGCTTTTATTTTGAAAATTACAATGACTTGGTTTCATTTAAAGTAGATTTATACATGTGTGTATTTGTTATTTACAATGATGTTCTTATTGCAAACCTGAAAGTGAATCCTTGGAAAATGGCATCATGTGAAATAAAGTTTGAATAAATCAATAAATAATCAACACATAGCGCTGTCGGTGGGATGTTTGTGTGCATTTATACACGCCAACATATCCCAGAATTCCCTGGTTTCAGCGCCATCATGTTTTAAAAATAACTTTATTCCACAAAAAGGAAATAAATCCAGTAGAAAACATCAAACTAAAGCTTGGTGGGTGATGCTAAAGCTGCTGACGCCCTCTTTTTATATTTGATTATCATTGAAATATAATCATTACAAACTCTCAGACACAACCACACAATGATGCAAGGCACAGCTCTACACACACAAAACAACGTCTACATGTCTAAAAATCTAGAAATCTTTCAGCATCAATGACATTTCAAGGCATTTAACAATCTGGACTCTAGATCAGTAACTATTCTGTAGCAGATTTCAAATGTTCTAAAATAAAGGATTTGAGTTCTGAATCCATTCAATGAGGAGAAATACAGTCTGACTTCAATTTCAAACACAGTCAATTCAGATGATCTGTTTTCATTTGGATGCATTTCTTTCATTTTGGGGACTACGGGCCATTTGATGAATTTCCATAGTTGATCACCTGATGTGTCTGTTATTTTAGATTGATGATCCTTTACTGTTAAAGTCATGGTAGAATTGACCTTTAAAGGATTTGTTTACATATTTATCATCACATTTTTCAGTGAGTTTTATTTCATCTATGACTAAATGTGGTAGTTTAATTTGAACACTGGAAGACAATCTTCTATTTCTTATTAAATGGATTAAAGCAATTGGAATTTCTCTGCAGGTTTTCTGAAATTCCTTGGTTGAACATTAAATATCAAATTGACTTTTGAAGTCTCTTCATTGAAGAATTTCTCCATTTGAATCAAGAACCTCGTTTCCAAAATGATCTTGAGGTCAAACCAATTCTGATGAAACATTGTCTTCCTGTTTGTGGTCATTACTCTGTTGTTCCACAGGGGGGCGCAGTGAGGCCAAAACTAGGACTACACAGCATTTTCCGCTGGAAAAGTACTTGTTGGTGAAATTCTGAAATCTTTAGAGGAAGTTTGGAAATTTCAAAGTCACATCAACAAAAAATCAAATCCAGCGACTTTTTTGAAGATGTTTTTGGGAAAATGAAACCAGAATGAGTCAGGATTAGCTAGAAAGTCTTGTAACATTTGATTCTGAAAGTTCCAACCATTGATTCTAAACCAATCGTCTTCACACCTCCATAATTATATTCCTGAATTAGTGGAGATTTTCTGATGAAATGGGTCTTACTTCTCCAAATAAATGTATAAATAATTGAGTAATTCTTTAAATTCTTTGGATTAATGTGGAATCAAACCTGCAGGAGGCACAGCAGCTGCAGTTGCCAGTGACTGCCACGAGAGGGCCCCAAACAGCTGCATATTCAAATCTGGTGCCTGGAACAAACGTCAACACTTTCCATTCAACGACCGACAAGAAGAGTGTTTTCTTTTTTCTACTTTTTTTATTTAGGTTCTATCAATTTGCAGGTAGATAGAAGCCTTGGCTTCACCAGACACCTTTTTCTGTTCATGTTGTTCACTGTTTATGTTGATGTTTAAAGTTTGTGTGTTTAACATAACCAACATAAATCTCTCTCTCTCTCTCTCTCTCTCTCCCTCTCTCTCTCTCTCTCTCTCCTTTCTGCCTCACACAATCTGAGAGGATTTTTCTGCAGCGTGTTGATCTGGAAACTATTTTATTTTGAAAAAACAGACATGCTTCTTAATTATTTGTTTTAATGTGAAAGTCCTGACCAACATCCTTTTTAATGTCTGATCGTTAAACTTTATTTCAGAAATGTCCATGTCCTTCATGTTGAACGTCTTTCTCTGTCATCCATTCCTTGATTTCTGATTTCATGCTCAACATTTCAAGCTGATGTCTTTGTGTCTCAGCCTTCCTGGTATTCCAGGAAGCATGTTTAAACTAGCCTGACTTTAAGCCTGAACTCTGGCTGAAATCCGCCTGAACTTGTTTACTCTGGGTATGTCGGTTCCAAGAGACCGGATATGAGTTGGCGTAATTACGCTCCACTTGGTAACCCTGGGTTCACCTCTCAACATATGCGTTTCAGTCCAGATAACGCTGCGGCATTCCTACAGGCCGACCACGGTGTGTTGTTTTCACAGGGCTGTTGACACATTCAGTGTTGCCAGTCATTGTTTCTTGCCTCTGTGGTCCAGTGAAACCATCTTGAGTTGAGCAGGGTGAGTCAACACTTGGAACTGTCTCTGATTCCACCTCACAGGTGTTCTCTAACAAAGTATCCTGTGATGTCCTGGGAAATGAAGTCTCTTTGGTTTGAAGCAAGTGTCTGTGGTTCCACCTGTACACTTGTCCTCTTGGTGTTTTTACTATGTAGGATCTTGGCAGATTGTGTTTATTTATCACAGTGGCTGCTTCCCACTTGCTGCCTTGCCTAATCCTCACATTTTCCCCATCTTGGAGTTCAGACAGCATCCTGGTTCTTTGATCAAAGGATTGTTTCTGTCTTTCCTGTCTCCTTTCAAGGTCACTCCTGGCATTTTCATGAAGAGTAGGTTGTAACATTGCCTTTGACAAAGGTAGTTTTGACTTAAGTCTTCTCCCAAGGAGTAATTGTGCCGGTGAAAGGCCAATCCCATCTAGTGGCGTATTCCGGTATTACAGCAAGGCTAAGTATGGATCACCACCACTGTCTTGTGCTTTCTTCAACAGGTTTGTTACTGTCTGGACCGCCCTCTCAGCCTGTCCATTTGATTGTGGGAAAGTGGGACTGGAGGTGGTGTGTTTGAAATCCCATACAGTGCTGAAATCCTCCATCTCCTGGCTCACCAGCTGTCTGCCATTGTCTGAGAATAACTCATCAGGCACCCCAAGTCTTGCAAAAATGGACTTGAGTGCAATGCTGATGTGTTTGCTTGTGGTTCCACTCAGTTTGATGATCTTTGGGAACTTTGAAAAATAATCCACACACAGTAAGAACTCAGTATCATTGAAGTGAAACAAACCACACCTACTTTTTCCCATGCTCTTTCAGGAACTGGATGTGGCATAAGTGGCTCTTTGGGATTATTGTGTCTGTGTGTGTTACATACAGACACAATGAGCCACAACTTCCTCTATCTGCTTAGCCATACCTGGCCAGAACAGTAAATCTCGGGCTCTTTCCTTACATTTAACTATTCCCAAGTGTGATTCATGGACTTTTCTGAGCATTTCACTTCTCATTCTGCGTGGTACTACCAACCTTGAGTTCTTGAATATGAGTCCATCCTCATAAGACAGTTCTTCTCTAAATGTCCAGTATTGCTCGATCTTGTCTGGAAATTGTCTCTGCTACCGCCTGTTCCAGCCCCTGCCTCTCGGCGCCCCCTCGATGCTCTTAGCTGAGTGTCCCGCGGGGTCCGAAGCGTTTACTTTGAAAAAATTAGAATAATGGAATAGGACTCCGGTTCTATTTTGTGGGTTTTTCTTCTGAACTGGGGCCATGATTAAGAGGGACGGCCGGGGGCATTCGTATTGTGCCGCTAGAGGTGAAATTCTTGGACCAGCGCAAAATGGACGAAAGCGAAAACATTCTTATCCATCTCTTCATCTATGAGTGTTTCTTTGTGTTCATTTAGACACGCTCTGCTTAGTGCATCTGCAACATGCATCTCCTTTCCTGGTTTGTATTTAACCTCCAGACTGTACTTTTGCAGCCTCATGAGCATTCATTGCAGTCTAGCTGGAGCACTGAGGAGTGACTTTGAATCACTTCTAGTGGCTTATGATCACTTTCTTTTTATTTATTTTATTTTATTTTTTTTAACTTGTCCTGTCCAACAGCTAGGCAGGCAGATGAGAGCTGAGGGCCTCTTGTGTTGGACATATTTTACTTTAACAAGAGGGGTTATTAATCTTCTGACAAACCAAAGGTATGACTGAATAAACCCCTTTTGGAATGGAGGCCAAACTTTATTAATTTCAACCATGTTTGAAAATCTTTGGTGTTGGACCGGACGGAAAAGGAAAGAAGGGAAGATGATATATATATATATATATATATATATATATATATATATATATATATATATATATATATATATATATATATATATATATATATATATATATATATAACTTATCCAATTTTGCCGCCTTAAATGAATTACTTCTATTGGTAACAAGTAATTGAGTTAAATGTATTCAACCTTATTTCTTAAGGTCCGTACACACTGGGACGAATTTCGCGCGATATTCGCCGACGTTTAACGCCTCGTGACTAAACAAAGGGCACCAATGTGAGTGTGCACACCGACGCGAAAAAACGCCACGCGTCAAAGTGTCACTTTTTAAAAAACAACTCGGGTTCCTTTTTTTGGTTTGACGCGCTGCGTCAAAAACTATACGTTTTGCACACGTGTCTGGAGCTTCTGAAGTTACAGTAGAAACACAACTTGGGGGCGGTCAAACACAAAACTGCCTTTCTGAGCACACATACCAGCGAAGAAGATAGACGCCAAGTAGCGTCTACACTGCCGCAAAGAAATAAGGACGGACATTCTAAAATATCCCCGAAAACGCTCATGATACATTTTCAGCTCTTGTACCAGTCGATAAAACTCCCCATGTTCTTCTCTTCTCGTAACTATGGGATGTACCCAAAATCTGCGTCTTTTCCGCTGTCTTTCATCATTCAACAGAAAAATAATTTCTTCATCTCTGGAACTGGAGCTAGAGCTACTGGTGCTGGAAATATTCATGTTTTCTTTGTATGATTCTGACAAGCACGTAAATACTTGCTCTCTTCTTCTGAGTGAAAAGCGACTTTAAGAAGCATAAAGTTGCGCAGGGCCACCTTGTGTACAAGAGTATTTCTGTTTTACATTAAGAGCCATCTAATGTCAGGGAATGAAATTGCATGTTCACTCGGCTCATCGTCAGCGAAAATCGCTTGGGTGTGAACACAAGAAACGTAGCGAAAAACGCTGGCGAATAACGCCTGGCGAATATTCGTCCCGGTGTGTACGGGCCTTTACGTTTATAAAACTCAATAATTATTTATACAACTCAGATTCACATATTTATCTAACTAAATGTCATATTACTCCAATTCAATTAATCTTTTTTCCATCTTAATTTATTATATTTCTTAACCTCTCATATGTCTAAGTTTTAGCCGGCAGATATTCTCATTTTTATGACAACAAAAAGGACGGGAAAATAATGCACGGAGTGCAAAAAAGCATTGAAGAATTTACCATCATTGTCATTACAGCATTAGATGGTAGGGGTGCTATATAAACTCATCATCCTCTCCTTCACTCTCACTCATGGTGCAGAGACGTAAGCACAGTAGGACAAAATAACTCAGCAAAATACAGTAAAACAGCAAAACAACTAAAAACATTTGGTCAAAAACCCACACTTAAACCCAAATCTGTCCAGACAGGCAAAGGGAATGATATCCCACAATTCCTTGCGGTGCCGATCTAACAGCAGCACCAAAGTTACACCTACTTAATTGAATTAATTTGAATGAAAGTAAAATAACTGTCTGACAACTATGTGCTATTTTAAAGCTGACTGAACAAAAAACTGATTTATCTTAACTGAAGCAAATAATGAAGTTAGATCTAAGTAAAAAGTTTCTCTTTCCAGCATCCATATGTGGTCTTATCACCCTCTCATGGTGGAAAAAGTATTATCTGAGCTTTTTCATCCACTAAGTCATCTTCAAATGGACACGCCATGCTGCTTCACCTCTCTGAAAACAAACTAACCTTCAACTAAACCTGCTCCAGACCAGGCTATGTTCAGAGCATGAGTTGCTATGGCAACTTGACATACTCTGAAACATACCTCCATTTCTGGAACTGAAAGCTGAGGTTATCAACTTTCTTAGCCTCAAACTTACCGTGGGAGCTAGCAGAACCTGCTTTCTGGAATACCCCCCTGAAGGTTTCAGCACCACCATCCGGACAGCTCCCACTGCATGTTCTCCTTTAAACCCAGCCGGGCTCCAACCAAGAGTTTGGGAAGAAATCAGGAGAAACTGGAGAACGGAGGAGGAGATCTAAGGATCTCTGCAGAGAGAAGGTGTGGAGAAAAGACAGACGTGCAATGTAGCCAGTTCTCTGACCGAGTCCTCATGAGAGACACGCTACATGTGTCAAGCAGGACAGACGTGGGATTAAAGGGGAGGAGGAGATCTGAGGATCTCTGCAGACAGATTACCAGGTTGAGTTAGTGTCTGTGGTCTTCTGATCTATGTCAATATTATTTTTATTCTCTTTCTGGTTTTCATGCTGGGATGGGGCGGGGGAGGGTGGGTGGTTTGTTCATTATCTTAATTTTGAATCATCTACAGACAAATGGTTCAAAGTATCTCTCAGCTGGATCATTTATCAATATGTTCATAAAATAAAAAGAAGTACAAGGATCAGTAGATTCTGCACACATACTGCAGATTAGCCCCCCTGTCCTCCCCCCTCCTTGGTTCTCCTCTCTGGGAAAACTTTTCGTACTACTACTTATATATTGTTTTACATTTTTTGTCTTTAATTGTGTTTAATGTTTTGTTTTTTAATTGCTTTTTCTGTGGGATGTCCATCCAACAAGCCGGCATTTATCCTGACTTGGGACATGTGAGCACTGAGTGGTTCCACATGTGGTAGCATTAAAACACGCAAGAACCTCAAATATTCCAAATACCATCAAAGTACTTTATCTACTTTATTTATGCTGTTTTTATTTGTTTTAGGAATTATTGTATTATTATTTAAAATTATCAATAAAGTTTATTCATCCATCCATCCATCAATCCATCCATCAATCCATCCATCATCCATCCATCAACATTTAGTTGGAGGGTCTCTCTGGACAACGTCCCACGTACCTGTCATCCGTGGATCCACAGCATTCAGAGGACATCCTCCTCTGATGGACGTCCTCCTCTGATGGACGTCCTCCTCTGATGGACGTCCTCCTCTGACGGACGTCCTCCTCTGATTGACGTCCTCCTCTGATGGACGTCCTCTGCTGTGGAGCTCCAGTCTTTTGCAGGAGGTGCAGCCATCAAGTCCCCCACCAGGCCGTCCCAGATGGCAGCGACCCCCTCAGGGATGAAGCTGCTGGCCGTGGTCCTGAAGGAGTCTCCCACCTGGAGAAATACAAGTTCTAAACATGAGTTGACATTAGTTAGTAGAACTTGTACTTTGAAAGGAGGAAAATGGCAGGAAAGGTGTCTGAAGTTCCAGAAAAAGTAAACCAGTTTTTAAAGTGAAATGTATTTTATTTAGATCCATTGGCCTCTGTGAATGAATGAGTCATAATAAGTAATTAGGTACCATGTTGGTATTTTTCCAACTGAGATGAACAAACCCAGAAACAAAGCCACAGATAACCAGCTGACCAGAAGTTATTTGGCTTTAATGTTACGGTTCGGCTCACTTGAGATCAGAATGTGGCCCTGAACCAAAATGAGTTCAAACCCCTGCTTTACGCGGTTCATGGTATCACCTCACAGGCTCCTCTGGAAGCTCAGTTACAGTCAGACAGAGACCAGAGATGAAGGATGAAGAGCGAGGAGGAAGAGGAGGAAGAAATCTTCCTCTTTGGTCTTTAAATGTCCATTTTTTGTCCATTTCTGTTGACCAATCAGATGTCTTTAAATCCCAGCGCCTGATGATGCCGACCACCAGAACCTCAGCTGTGTTCAGACTTGGGTTGTTCCTCCACCTCATCGGCTGCAGTTCCTGCGTCCATGGAGTCCCTGGATCAGTTGGTATTGGTTACTTGGTTCTGATACATGGACTGTTCTGGTCATGTGATTTTCCTTGAAGCGATAAGATGACCAACACAGGGTTCTGCTGTCTCTGCTCGGCACATGCCAAGGTTTCAACATCGTCAGATAACTGGAAACCCCAAAGTCTAAATGGGAAACACCTCTAACCTAACCTCTGATGAACATCTAGAAACCACCTCTGTTGCTAAATCTGACATGACTGTCAGTCTGAACATGATTCTTCATTTCTAACAGTCAGGCTGAAGAGAGGAAACCTGAAGGAAACAGTTTATCTGAGAAACTTTTCTCCTGAATGTGGAACTTCTTCCTCATCTTCACTTCCCTTTCTCTGATCTGCATCTGTCCCTGCAGACGTTTCCTGTCCGTCTGCTCTCTATAAAGAGCCTGTGAGATCTTCAGAGACTGAAGACCTTCAGCAGCTGACGCCTCAGAGGTCCTCCTGCCTGAACCAGCGTGGGTCCAGCATCCCGTTCTGAAGCTCCTGAAGAACCAGAGACTGTGGGTGAGACCATCAGCCATCAGTTCACTCTCCAGAAAGTCTGGAGTTCCTTTCAGACCTTTCAGTTTGAGGGACTTTGAAAGTGTCCTTAGAAAACTGCTTTATCTGCTGGTTCCTTCTTCTGAACGGAGACAGACAGACGTTTAGAACAGAAGGTCCTGGTCCTTCTTTGGGGATGAAACAGGGAATTCCAGGAATGTCATGGTTTCTGCAGAAACGCCATCCATCACTGTGATCCTGGTCCCATTAGGATCTCTAGACGTGTTGGTTTCTGCTAAACGCTTTCTGGAAGAAAGTGTTGAGGATCTGCAGCTGCTTTGGTAGAAAAGCTGAAAAACCAACAGATGTTGTTGTTTCTGCTTCCAGGTGACCATGAAGATCCTGCTGAGCTGTTTGCTGATCTTCATGCTCTTTGCTGGCTCATCACTGGCTACATATGAAAGTTTTTGCAGGAAGCACATAGACAAAGACATGACAGACATGGTAACAATGGTAAACAACAAATGTGACTCAGTGATAAAAGACAAGAACATTTACGACAACAACAACTGTAAAAGAATCAACACTTTCATTGCCTCTGACCTGGCTGAAGTCGAAAAAATCTGTACAAGTGAGGGAACCCTAAACAGTCAAAGTCAAATGATGGAGAGCAAGAAAATGTTCACACTCATCAACTGCAAACTGAAGGACAACAATGCCAAGAAACCCAACTGCCAATATGAAGGCATTCTCCTGACTAACAGGAAGCTGTTGGTCCAGTGTGACAACAACAACCGGCCTGTTCACTTTGGTGGTTACATAGCAGAGCCTGGTTTCTGATGTCTGGATTCCTGAGGCGACAGTGAAATGTCCTGCTGACCTTCTCTGAATCCCACTGAACATCTGGCTTTACTGCAGCAGAGCCGCTTATCTAGATCAGCTGATCCTGTTCTGTGCTGCTCACAGTTTGCATTCCTGTACTCTGCTTGCTCCAACTCCAAACAAAGAGGAGTTCTGCTTTCATCAATAAAAGTATCAAGTTGACTCACAAGGACTCAGTTATTGACCCACATTTGGAATCCTGATCAGTTCAGAACTAGGACTTCTGTAGAGCCAGTATCTATGGTCCCAATGATGGATCAATAAACCTGCAGGAATGAGTCTAAACCTTTAAACTCTGCAGAAAGCTGTGGAGGCTTAGAATGACCTCACTCCCACTAACAGATTACAATCCTGTCATTTCTAATGGAAACTTTCCTTTTCTGATGGAAACATGTTTGACTTCCACCAACAGAAAGAAATGTCCTTCAAATGTTTCAGAAACGTATTCCTACTCTTTGCTCATTTATGTCCATAAATGTCCATTTTCTAACTAAATCCCACATGTTTCTTTATTTTGTGGATGTCAGACTAAATGTAGAAAAACAAAAAGCTCTAAAGTCCATGAATTTGTTCTCAACATCAAACTGTTTCAATGTTAAATCCGTGATGTTTGATGTGGTTTTAAATCCTCATTGTGTGTTTTTTTCATTCATACTCTGGTATTTTAGTTCATCATTCCGTGTTTTAACATCAATGTTCCATACCTGGTGCATTAGAGTTTCAGGAAGGGCGCCCTCTGCTGGCAGACTGCAGAGCTGAAGCTGCTGGATGTTCAGCTCCACGGAAATACCCGATCTTCTCCGAATGTGGCCGATCCGGTTTGTGACGTCACGGGACTTTCGTTTGACTTCTGGTCTTGAAGGAAAACTTGAACTGAGTCAATGTTCTCTTTGACAAGAATATCTTATGTCTCTTCATTTACTATCCTCACCGGAGGAAACAAGCGCTTGTCACCCAGAAATTCCAGCACACCTGCATTCCCACAATCCTTTGCGAACAAAGCAGCCAGTGAAAAAGCGCGATGACGTCATGACGTCTTCTCCATGTCAGAGCTCAGGACTCACACCAGCAACCTGCATTGTCCACAGGAACCAACCTGGACCTGGACTTGGATCCAACAGTGTTTGCTCCAGGAGTGACAGATCTAAGGATACAAATCCAGACTTCAAAGACATCCATTCAGGACTGGAACAGGAAGTGTTTGTCAGAGTGAAAGGAGGCTGGATTCTAGTTCAGATGATCTGTAGTTTTAGGTAAGGTTGTCAGGTTTTGGTGAGAACTCGTGCAGCAGTGTTCTGGAGGAGCTGAAGGTTCTTAATGTTACTTTTTGGAATACCAGCAAGCACGGCATTGCAGTAATCAGTTTTAAAAACATGCATTTGCATCTCCATATTAGCAAGAGAGAGCAGTGGGTGGACCCTAGCTAGATTTCTAAGATGATAAAAAACAGTTTTAACCATCTTTTTTAAGTTAGCTTAGAGTCAAAGATAACACCCAGGTTTCTGACTGTTTCTGAATGGCTTAATAAAGGTTCCTTTACCATCAGAAACGGTTTCTCTCTCTTGGCTTCAGGACTGATAACAAAATTTTAAGTTTTTTTCCTGGTTGAGCTACAGAAAATAATTTGTCATCCATAATTTCATATCTAAAATACAGTTACAAAGTTCTTCTATTGGTCTTGTGTAATCAGGAGACATAGCTATGTACAGCTGGGTATCATCAGCATAGCTATGAAAACTGATGTTGTGGCTCCTGATGACATTCCCAGGAGGAAGCATGTAAATGTTAAAAAGCAAGGGGCCGAGGATGGAACCTTGAGGCACACCACATTTAATTTCATGGACCCCTGAAAAGTCCATGCTTACCAAGAAGTTTCTCTCCATGAAGTACGATTCGAACCACTTGAGAACAGTTCCTGAAGGACTTTTAAGTCTGTTTACAAGGATCAGGTGATCAACAGTATCAGAAGCTGCACTTAGATCTAGTAGAACTAGTACTTAGATCTGACTTGAACCGGAAATCATTAACGATTTTTTACACGGCTGTCTCAGTACTGTGGTTCGTTCAAAAACCAGATTAGTTTATCTCAAAAATGTTCTTTAGTTAGAGAAACTCATTCAGCTGAATAAAAACACGTTTTTCTAAAACCTTGCTTAAAATTGGAGTTGGAAAGTATTTACAGTGTAGTCTGTTAGATACAGGTGCAAAGGTGACGACTCTGGGGAAACAACTGTTCCTCAGTTGGGTGGGACCAGCTGATGACCTGCTGTTGCCGTGGAAACAGACTTTGGAGCACTAAGCTGCAAATGCAGCTGGTTTCTTCCTGCATGGTTTGTCTGTCAGATCTTCATCAGACAAAAGAGTCCAGAACCAGATCTGAAATCCTGAAGGTCTTTTTCACAAACACTGACAGAGACTCCCAACCATCTGATTTTCAGAGAGGCTTCAAGAATCCTGTTTGAGGAGTTTAGGGTCAAAAGAAAAATGAGAAGAAAGGAGAAGTGATGGTAAATGGAGAAAGAGTTTATCCAGTTTCCCTCAGACTTCCATCATCGTGTGATGTTTGGAGAAACAGAAAGAGAAAAACTCCAAATCTGTTGATGTTTTACACAAGAAAACAATCAAACCATAAATCCAGTCAATGATTACACATCAACCAATCATCTGTCGACTGCAGAACAGATTTATCAACTTTATGATCTGCTTCAGTATCAGACCATGTCCTTCAGGTCCAAAGTCCACAGGAATCTGCTTCCTGGCTGTATTCAGAACCGGTTTGAAATTTGAGCTGGTTGGACTTCAGGGACACAAAGCGGTTCCAAAGATCCAGAGGAAGAAGTCAAAGAAAGAACAGATGCATTAGTGTCAGAGGGGTGAGTTGATGGAACAGCTGGGATGGAAAGAATGTGGATGTTTGCATTTCAAAGGCTTTCAGAAGAGGTTCTTGAATGTTAGGACTCAGCTGGGAGCCTCTTTGTTGGAATCCTAAAGGATCCTGGCTGAGATCAGATCAGACTGATCCAGCATTAGTTTGGAGTTCTGGATCAGGAAGTGATGAAAGGATTTGGAGGAGTAGAAATGAGGATCAATCATCTGTGCTTCAGCTTTTTCAGTCCCATTTCATCTGGTTGTGGTTTTTCTTTCTTTACTTCTTTCTTCATCCTTCAACCAAACAAAGAAACAAAGTAAAGATCTTCACCTCTGCAGGTACAGACCATGATATCATCTGCAAACAGACGGAGGCTTTGGGGATCTTCAAACACTGACCTCTGCAGGGCAGAATGGGAAGTGCAACTTGATGTCTGAATGGAGGACATGTTTGATCTTGAAATGAGAGGCTCTCATGTGAGGAAGAACATCTGAACAGCTTTGATCATTTTCTGCTGCTTTTGCTCTGACGTTGCTTCAATTCTGCTTCAATACGTTTGGATTTCAACTCCTTTCATGGATTTTCCTCAGAGCAGATCTACTGGATTCTGGACATGAAGGAAAACAGGACAAATGTCAGTGAAGAAACTGAGTTCATCCAGATGTTTAGTTTTAGTCCAGAAAAACAGTAGAAGAGAGAAGTTGTTTCCGATCCACAGAGTCCTGCAGGGATCAGAGTCCTGATCCTGCTGCAGACAGAACTTCTCAGAACATTTGAATCTTCATCTGAATGAAAGGAGAAAGACTTTTCTGCTGCAGCAAACAAAGGTTTGATGAAGCTGTTGAGGATTGAAGATGGAGCTCCAAAGCAGAAACTTGATGTTGATGTGCTGCTGACGATGATGATGATGATGATGATGAGGGTTTCCTCTGCAGGTGAAGGTGTGTGTGAGCTGATGTGGATCCAGTGAATCCAGCAGCATGGATCAGTGGGAGGAGCCACAGGAGGGAGCCCCTCCCTCTAAAAGCAGAGATGGTAACCATGACAACCAGAGTAAAGCTCAGAGGTGAGATGAACATCTCCAACTGTCCATGATCTTCTCCATGTCAGAGCTCAGGACTCACACCAGCAACCTGAATTCTTCACAGGAACCAACCTGGACCTGGACTTGGATCTGATTCTGGATCCAGCACTGTGTCCGTCAGGAGTGATGCGTCAAAGGGTCTTAATCCTAACTTCAAGGACATCCATTCAGGAGTGGAACAGTAAGTGTTTGTCAGAGACTGGATTCGCCAAATGAACTATCGTGATACATCACTGAATCGATTTTTCTTCCAAAACCACAAATTATTCCAGTTACAATACCTGCATAATAAACTGAAACTGTCAGCAAAATCAAAGATAGGAAAATAGTGAGATGACACACAACGCATGCCGAAACGTGTTTTGCAAATGCAAAAAAAGTTTTTGAAAGCAAAAAAATATATAATTGAAAAGCAAATAATTAGTACTTTCATTTGCAACTTAGAAAGTTTTGTGTGCAACGTAGTGGCAGGAATATCACTCCATGCATGCAGTGTCACACAGCTGTCAGAAGGGGGCGTTTGAACAGACTGTCTCACTGCAGATCAGTCTGTTCATGATCTGAGTTTAATAGTTCAACATGAAGAGAATCTGATGAACAGAAGAGATGAGTTTCTAAGAAAACCATTGTTTTTCCATCAGGATTCAACTTAGACCTGGATCTGGATCCAGCAGTGTGTCCTTCAAGAGTGACAGATCAAAGGGTCTTAATCCAGACTTTAAGGACATCCATCCAGGAGTGGAACAGTAAGTGTTTGTCAGAGTTAAAGGATTCTGGATTCTAGTTCAGATGATCTGTAGTTTTCAGATGAAGGACTTGAGGTCTGGTTCAGTTCTGGATCTCTCTGATCAGACTCACTTGGAGCATCATGTGTGTGATGAGATCTTTTCAGTTGAGTCTTCTGAGAGTCTCTGAGAGACATCAGAGATGTTGGAGAAGAAAACATGTTGACTGCTGACTCTGACTGACAGCAGCTCCAGTCTGATTCCAACCAAATCAGGAGAAAAGTTCCAGTTTTCTCTGCTTTGCTAGATTTTCTTGGTGGAAATGTCTGACTTTGGTTTCATAGTGTGGCTGATTTCTCCAAGTCTGACAATTCCACTGGTTTCTTTTTCTGGAGAAGATTCAGATGAACATGTTCTCCTCAGTCCAGAAATGCTTGAAGAATCTTTTTTTTCTCTGTAGAAAAACATCCTCATCAATGTAGCTGCTGTGCTCCAACAGCTAAACCGTGTTGATCTCCATGAATTAGATCAAGTGTTCAGATGTTTCAGACTAAATCTAACCTTTCTGGATCTAGATCTAGTCTGCTTTGGAAAAACCTCATTCTGATGATGAACTGAACAAAGTTAGAACAGAAACAACTTTTCTGGAAGTAACATATAGGATAACATTATACACAATAATTTACTAGAAAAAAACTTCAATGTTGAAAACAGATTTCTATAAAGTATTGTTGATGAAACAAAAAAAGATATATAATTGTTTGTATAATTATTCACCCTTCAGGGTATTCCAGAAAGCAGGTTTTGCTAGCTCCCACGGTAAGTTTGAGGCTAAGGAAGTGGATAACCTCAGCTTTCGGTTCCAGAAATGGAGGTATGTTTCAGGGTATGTCAAGTTGCCATGGCAACTCATGCTCTGAACATAACCTGGTCCGGAGCAGGTTTAGTTGAAGGTTAGTTTGTTTGAAGCAGCATGGCGTGTCCATTTGAAGATGATTTAGTGGATGAAGAAGCTCAGATAATACTTTTTCCAGCGTGACAGGGTGATAAGACCACATATGGATGTTGGAAAGATAAACTTTGTTGATATAACTTAATTATTTGCTTCAGTTAAGATAATTAAAAATCCTTTTTTTGTTAAGTCAGCTTAGAAATAACACATATTTATCAGACAGTTATTTTACTTTCATTCAAATTAATTCAATTAAGTAGGGGTAACTTTGGTGCTGCTGTTAGATCGGCACCGCAAGGGATTGTGGGATACCATTCCCTTGGCCTGTCTGGACGCATTTGGGTTTAAGTGTGGCTTTTTGACCAAATGTGTTTAGTTGTTTAGCTGTTTTACTGTATGTTGCCGAGTTATTTTGTCCTACTTTGCTTAAGTCTCTGCACCATGAGTGAGAAGAAAGGAGAGGATGATGAGTTTATATAGCACCCCTTTTTTGTATATAATTTTAACATATCTGTCTTATATTGTCTTATTTGGCAGTTTAGTTTTTTATTTATTTATTTATTTTTTATTCTTACTTTGACTTTTTATTCCACCGGAAAAATTGCACTGTAATTTCGTTGTACATGTACAATGACTATAAAGATATTTCTATTTCTATTTCTACAGCCAAATTATGTAATGATGGTGTCGGAAAACTCTAACATGGATGTAATCTTCAAAATATATTTCATTTTGCTCTTTTTATTGTTAAAAGAATGAGTATATCTGCCGGCTCAAACTTAGACATTTGAGAGTTCTAGACTTATAATTCATTAAGATGGAAAAAATAATAATTGAATTAATTGGAGTAATATGACATTTAGTTAAATAAATATGTAAATTTGAGTTGAATAAACACTAATTAAGTTATATAGACGTAAGAAATTAGGTTGAATAAAATTAACGCAATTACTTGTTACCAATAGAAGTAATTCATTTAAGTTGGCAAAATTGTATCAGTTATATATATATATATATATATATATATATATATATATATATATATATATATATATACATAGGAGCCAAACACCAACTCCTGGTCGACAGAGCAGTCGCTCAAGACTGCAAGTCACGACACACCAACCTGTGCACAGCCTGGATTGATTACAAGAAGGCCTATGACTCGATGCCACACACATGGATCACTGAATGATGGAGCTGTACAACATCAACAGGACTCTAAGAGCCTTCATAGGAAACTCAATGAAGCTGTGGAAAACCACCCTTGAAGCCAATGGGAAGCCACTTGCATAAGTGTCCATCAAATGTGGGATATACCAAGGTGATGCTCTTTCCTGATGACTCCCTGATCCACACCACCAGGATCTACAGTACTGACATTGGGATGTCATTCGGGCTCGAGAAATGCAGCCGGATGGTGACAAAGAGAGGCAAGGTAGTCCACACAGGGGGGGTCTCACTCCCAGAAGGAACAATAGCAGACATCAAGGACAGTTACAAGTACCTTGGAATTCCACAGGCAAATGGCAACCTGGAACAGGCAACAAGGAAAGCTGCAACAGCTAAATACCTCCAACGAGTAAGGCAAGTCCTGAGAAGCCAGCTCAATGGCAAAATAAGACCCGGGCAATAAACAGCTACGCACTGCCAGTTATCAGATACCCTGCAGGAATAATAAGATGACCAAAGGAAGAGATACAGACTAGAGCCCTGCGCGGGACTATTTTCTTCATCCCGCTCCCGCCCGCGCCCGCTGAATTTTTGACCAATCCCGCCCGCTCCCGCAACGTATGCGTTACACTCCCGCCCGCTCCCGCAATATGTATGTCCACTCCCGCCCGCTCCCGCAAAACTCATAGAATTTAGTCCCGCACAGTAATAGAGATGCATTGATTTTGTATCGTCTCCCGTCCCGCAGGAAAAAAACACGTATTTGTATTGATATTATTAAAGAGATTCATGTCCCTCCTCCAGCCTCATCTTTTCATGCATTCCTCTTGTGTAATGTGCAACTTAATTATTAAATATATTTTTACAAATCCTGTTCTGTTAAAACTGTGTGTGTGTGCGCGCGCAGACAGACGGCCTGAAGCGCGCTCTTAGTAAGAGGCGGGGCGGGGCGCACCCCCAACAACAGGTTAGATGACAGAGGCCATTGGGCGTCTCTACCTGGTGCCTTCACGGAGCTTCAGTACATAAGAATCAAACAGCCGCACAGCCTAACGTAGTCCGCTAATTTATATTCATGAGATATTCATGCCAGCACTGATCCCGCGGGTTTTTTTTTTTGCCGCCCGTTCCCGCCCGCAGCACAATTCAAACCGCCCAATCCCGCGAGATTTGGGTTGGGTCCCGCGGGACCCGGCGGGACCCGATCCCAATGCAGCCCTCTAATACAGACCACGGATGTTAAAACACGAAAGCTCCTCACCATGCATGGAGGGTTCCATCCCAAATCCAGCACCCTGAGACTGTATGCTAGCCCCAAGGAAGGAGGCCGAGGACTAGTGAGCGTAGAAGCCACTATCCAGGATGAAACATCAAAGATCCATGAGTACATCAAGCTCAAGGCCCCAACTGACAGTGTGCTCAGTGAATGTCTCAGGCAATGGAGAGCAGAGGATACAGTGCTGGAGGACAGATCCTCATGGGAGGACAAACCCCTGCATGGGATGTACCACCGGACCATAACTGAAGTGGCTGATATCAAGAAGTCCTGCCAATGGCTAGAGAGGGCTGGCCTACAGGACAGCACCGAAGCGCTCATCCTGGCAGCCCAGGAACAAGCCCTGAGCACCAGAGCAATAGAGGCTCAGATCTACCACACCAGACAAGACCCAAGGTGTAGGCTGTGCAAAGAGGCCCCTGAAACAATCCAGCACATAACTGCAGGATGTAAGATGCTGGCAGGTAAAGCATAAATGGAGCGCCACAATCAAGTGGCTGGAATAATATACAGGAACATGTGTGCAGAATATGAACTGGAAACCCCAAGGTCAAAATGGGAAACACCTCCGAAGGTGGTAGAGAATGAGAGGGCAAAGATCCTGTGGGACTTCCAGATCCAGACTGATAGGATGGTAATGGCGAACCAACCAGACATTGTAGTGGTGGATAAAGAACAGAGGAAAGCCATTGTGGTGGATGTGGCAGTGCCAAGAGATGGGAACATCAGGAAGAAGGAACATGAGAAACTGGAGAAATACCAGGGACTCAGAGAAGAACTGGAGAAAGCCTGGAAAGTGAAGGTGACAGTGGTGCCTGTGGTAATTGGAGCACTCGGGGCAGTAACCCCCAAGCTGGAGGAGTGGCTACAACAGATACCTGGAAAGACCTCAGACCTCTCAGTCCAGAAAAGCGCAGTGCTAGGAACAGCTAAGATACTGCGCAGGACCCTCAAGCTCCCAGGCCTCTGGTAGAGGACCCGAGCTTGGAGGAGAAACCACCCGCGGAGGGTGAGAGGGGCGTTTTTTTTTTTTTAATATATATATATATGCTTCACAAGGAAAATGGAAATAAGATCAGAAACTCGTACGTTTACTTTGTCTGTTCTTTTACTACAAGCAGAAACTCTTTCTTTTGCGGATGTAGCCGTTTTACTTTTTTATGGACGTATAATCTTCATAGCCGTCATTAATCTCCGACTCCATCTCAATGAAATATAGCGCTCACTTTTTTTCACCAAGCGTTTCCATGGTGACTCCGGAAATCGGCGATCCATTGAGAATGTCTTTATGTACTTGACGTGTACCCGCATTAACCCAGGGTTACCAAGTCGAGCGTAATTACGCCAACTCATATCCGGTCTTTTGGAACCGACATACCCAGAGTAAGCAAGTTCAGGCGGACTTCAGCCAGAGTTGAGGCCTGATCTGAAGATCCAGATTCACACATGTGCCGTATTCCTTCCATTGCTTGATGACTGATTTTACTGGGGGATGTTCAATGCCTTGGACAGTTTTTTGTATCCATCTCTGGACTTGTACCTTTCAGCAACCATTTCTCTGAGTTGCTTGGAGTGTTCCTCTGTCTTCATGGTAGCCAGGAATACCGCTCCACCAGTATCTGGACCCTTCATAGACTGCTGTTTTATAACTCAGTCACTCTGGACACACCCACACCACTCAGGTGATCTTCATTTCAATAATTGTGAGACTATTGGACCTCGCCTCTGGCTCATCGGCCCCCCAGCCGTCAACCACACTTGAATAGAGTTCTTTACTAAAATCCATCCTGAATATTGTAATCTGTCAGTCGATGTATCTTCATTATATGAAGTATGGGGGTGTATTAGCAAGAGTCTGGCAATATTATACGTATCCTAATATTGTACCAGAACACTTTTTTTCCCTTTTAAATATGACTCAGAAAAAACTCTACCTGAATATCAATACGTCTTCCACTGTAATAAAATGGTAAAATTCAGTTTATTTAGTGATCACAATGTTAAGCACTGCAACTGTATCTCATCTAGAAGTTTATTTCACTAAAGCAAATTCATGGTGCTTTTATTTTGGTAACTTACAATATAGAAAGGGAACAGTCACCATTGTCTGATTTCCACAAAAAAATATTTTTCAGTGTAAGAAAATAATTAAATGAATGTTTCTTATCCAATAATGTTCTAAAGGTGCACTGAAAAAATGATTTTTTTGGCCTTGTAAATATTATTTCAGTTATATATCTAAATCCTACAAAATAATACCAATTCTGTGCTTTTACTTAAAAAAGCTTGTTTTCATGTAGTGCATTACTTGGTAATTTATTGTGATTATAAATCCTGTTTTGTATGTAAATTTCATCCTTCAATCCAAGTAATATTTACTAAACCAGTTATTTAGTTGATATTTCCAAGTAATTGTAAATGAATAACATCAGTAATTCTGTTCTGGGAGCACAACGTCTAAGCCCCGCCCCTCATTTGAGCGGTCTTTCGTCAGACAGAGACAGACAGGTGCGCATGCTCCACATTTCAAATGTTGGCGGGCTTTGTTGACGTGGATCACAAAGGTAAGTTTGAAGTGAAACAAACTTTCTACTTTCCTGTTGGCTCACCTGATTAAGTTAGTCCTCACTTATGGTCATGGTGTATTTTCTAGCTAGCTAAGCTAACGGCCAAGCTAACTTTGCTATATTTAGCCTGGAATTGCGCCATTTTAGTTGAGGCGTGTTTTTACCAAAAAAACCTGTGGTGAAGTTCATGCTGGAAGGAGTGAATTTCATGATACACGTTTAGAAAGAAAAAGATGTGCTGCCCGTCATGTTGTCTCGCCTCCGCCGCCGTTTTAGCTTGATGCTGACCCATAAATGACCGAAGTGTGATTTGAAATGTTTCGTTTTTGCCCATTAATTTATTTTAGAAAAAATCCGTGGCGGTTTTTGTCTACAGCACTCAGTTTCACTCCAGTTTCCACGTCGACCTGTTTCAATGCGACACCGAGCTGACACGGTGACCCCAAACGTCTGCGGGCTGTGCGGGGGGGTCAGCGCGCTCAAGTAACTTCCGGGTTTTGACCATGGCGCCATGGTAATAATGTGAATGTTAAGAGAGTCTCTGCTGCTCCTCATATTCTGTTTTCCTTTAGACGTGAACAGGAAGTCAGAACCGGACGAGCATTCAGACCTGAATGCGCATAAAGCAGCTACTTTGGACAACTACAGGACATCATTAGTAATATATGTACACAAAAATAAAGAAATATCCATCTACATCCTTGAGTTAATAAGGAGTTGAAAAACATTTTCTTTTTTCAAGAGCACGGCACATTCTGACTGCTAATCTGGACCCCCCACCCCCCGACGCTACGTAAGACCAAATGATTTGGTTTAATTTGTCACAACATTTCGTTTGGTTTCACTAAATTTTAATTTTTATGTTTCAGGTGCCACAACATGAGATGGATGGATGTGGAGACGTGAAGATGATCAAAGATTATGAGGTATCTTCTGATCATCATGACCATATTTCAATAATTGACTAGCCTTGTAAAATAGTTTATACTTGTGATGTTTTATTCAAGGTCAAATATTCTTTACACTTGTGATTTTTAAAAGAGAAAATATTTTTTATATGAGAATTTTAACTGATTTCTTATATGCATTTTATTTTTTTTACCCTTTTTTTAGCTGTTGATGAATTATTACTGTTATTTTAGGAGCATAATTGCATTTCAGTTCTACATTTTTTACTGATTTGATCCCTCAGTTGTTGTTGTTTCAGGTCAGCCCCTGTGAACAATGTTGTGTAACTTGAAAAAAAAAATTGCCGTATGAATATTGTTTAAATTACACTAGATTGAGGATACTTCAGGGCTCCAGACTAACTTTTTTCACTAGGAGCACTGTGGCCCCAACTGAAAATTTTAGGGGCACAACCAGAAAATTTAGGGGCGCATCCCGTAAATCAACATTCTAACCAAATCTACTAATTTCCACTGTATTACTAATAAATACTTTAATAATAGATGCAGAAATTACAATGTGCCGTTTTAAATTCAGTGTCACATTTTATTCTGCACTTTTGAAGATGCAACAAGAAGGTAAACTGACAGCATCATCGCTGTCATGACAGTACAAATAGCAAACAAAATACCATACATTTAGAATGAAAAAAAGTTTTTAGTAACAAAGTGATTACCGTAGTAACCTTTAGGTCATTTCACAGTTTCAAACAATACTTAAATATATGTAAACATTAGGGGATGGAAATTCATGTTGGCGACACCAAATAGGTGCAGCCAAGATGCACAAGAAGCGTGTTTGAGATCACCCATGTGAACTCAACGCTGCGCAGATCACCTGGTGTGAGATGTATATTTTTGTTTTTGCTCTAACATCACCTGTCAATCAAAACAAAAATATCACGAGAAAGGGGCGGGAGCAAGACCCCAACCTGAGCGAACGCAGCTGGAAATTAGTACTGACCTGTCTGAAAGCTGCCCTACAGACAACAAAACAATGCATTATGGGACATGTGTCCTGATGGGTTTTTGTAGTTCAGTGATCAATTAAAATAATTTAAAATACCAACTGATTTAAAAAAAAAAAGGCTACATACATTACAAAACATTAAAATAATTACAAAAGATGTAATATCACAGATCATACTTAGGGGGAGAGGCATATTAAATTGAATGTTAAGGACTACAACTTCCTGTACTCCTTCAGTCTCACTTTAGCCTCGCCTTCATGCCCCCCCGGGCCTGGTCGCTGCGCTGGATCGTTGGGCGTCTTAAACACGTCTATCGTTACATTTTCCTCACGTGTTTTAAGTGTGTCTAAGACTAAATCGTGTTGTTGCTCGCACGTGTTTAAAGTTCAAGCCCTCGCGTGTAGGTGTGGAACATTTATTCTCCTTAGCTGACCATCTCCCGCGGGAGCGGTGTGCTACAGTGACAGCCGCGCATGAGAGCCGTGGTTTGCTTTGCGAGTTTGAGACCCCTGCTGTACACTCTGGCACTGGTACACTAGCTGCAGGTGGGAAGAACGAATCAATAGTTCGCTTGCTCATGGCTCAGACGCACATATCAGATTGTGATGATATTTGTCTCCGTTTCCTTCCCACAGATGTTTACGCGCGCTCGATGGTCTCTAGGCCCCTCCCCCTCCATGCATTTTAGCCACTTGCAGTGACTTTCCCTGTTCTGCTCACACGCATTGGCCGCCTCACAGACAGGCATCACTCAATGAAACGTGCGTGTGCGCTCGCGTCTCATTGATTATTTCATTGCTCATTTCATTGATCATTGACTTGCCCCTTCCACGTTTAATGGGTGGGGGAGGCAAATTTACTGGTAGCTCACTCTCAAATTTTGGATGCAAAATGCGACTATTTGGTCGCAGTCTGGAGCCCTGTACTTCTTTTTATTTTAACATTTTTCCTCTTAGCTGTTTGTTTTTCTTGGAATCTATTCTTAATCATTTCTAATTACAGCTTATTTCTTTTCCTCAGGATGTCAGCCGGGAAGCAGTGAAAGAGGACTGAAGTAATCGCTTCAAGATTGTGGTGGTCCATCCCAATGTAACCCAGGACGACCAAGACCCTGAGTGGGTCAGTCATCATTGAGGTTCCAGAAGTTCTGGTGGACTGCAGAAGTCTGACAAACGCTGGCTGTCATCTACACGTCTGCTGTCAAGTTAAGCTACCTGATGACATTGAAATATGCCTTTGAATTTGTTATTGATAATTATTTTAATTCTACACTGCTTTACTCTTGTGGTTGATGCTGATCTCTGTTCTTCCTTCTTGCATCTTCTAGACTTATGTATGTTTGCACTATTTTGAAATTTGCTAACAAGAGATTCTATGGCCGTGTCTGTGTGCAATGTTATGTAGATGTTTTATCTATGCAACTTCTAATGATAAATAAAAATGTCTTTCAAATATTCCTTGAACTGCAAATGTGTGTTTTGGGAAAATATAGAATTATATTTAATGGAATAGTAAAAATATGTACTTAATTCAATTAATATTGTTGTATAGCCACAGGAGCTGTTGCCGTTCAGGCCACGAGGGGGCAGGATTGAGCCACCCCGGGAGTTCAGGTGTGAAGCTGGACGGGGAGCTGCCAGCAGGTTGTACACGGCGCGAGCCGGCCATTGTTGAAGAATAAAGTTACATTTGAAGAGAACAACGATCCTGTCATTCTTTCCTACAAGCTACTACAAATATTAACTAACATATCATTTATAATTATTACTTAATAATTACATAGATTATAACAAAATAAAAATGAGTAAGATCCACAAAGAAACATCAGTAATATTTACTTAGGTTTTGTAATTAGATGCAACAATCTGAGTGAAATTTACTTGTTCATTTTTCATAAACAACACGTGGTTCTAGTAAGTAAATTTGACTTAAAAATTGCCTGAGTATGGTTTACATGCATTTTCTGAGTGAAAAAACTCTCCTAACTTTTTTAAGCAAACCTCACTCCAAATATGTTTCAGTGTGCGATCGAGGAAATAAAGTTCGGTTTATTCCAACATTAACGTTGATTCTCCAGAACTTTAAAACAGTTCAGGAGGCTGAACGGTGATTCAAAAATGAAGAAAAAAAAATTATTTCCAGAAACAATAAAGTGATGATGATGAGGCAGCATGACAGGATGAAGAGCTTTAAAGTGTCTCAGATGCTTAATTCCCATCAGTCTGCTCTGCAGCTGCAGATCCACTTTCTCACATGTGGAAGTAAACACGGATTTCACCGCTCATCACCACGACGACTGTCTTTATTCAGAGCTTTGGACACGTCGCTGTGATCCATCAGAACTAGAATCTATTGCTGGGAAGTTCTGAAGAACTTTTACCCGCTTTGCAGACAGTATTTTGTCTCCGTGCATCAGCCGCTGAGCAGCTGCAGAGCTTCACTGGTTCTGATCATATGTGTGGACAAAGCAGTAATGTACATTCTGACTGCACATACATACGTGTGAATAACATCAGCCTTTTTTTCTGGACATGATTGTTTCCACGGTTTCACAGGAATGCTTGAAACATCATTTCTGCATTCCAAAGCTGTCCCTGGAGCTCAAACACCGTACTGAAGCCACTTTTCTGCTCCTCTGTTCTCCTGGGAGAGAGTTCTCTGGACTCAGGCAGCTCGCTATGACTGGAGTAGCCAGAAGTCCACAAGTGTCTCTATTGGTTTGTTAGGGAGGATGGTGTTAAACGCTGAGCTAGAGTCCACAAAGAGCATCCCTGTTAGCTCTCCTCTAGCTCTAGGTGGGACAGAGCATCATGGAGGGCTGTGGTCACAGAGTCCTCTGTGGATGGACTGCCTCTTTAGGAAAACTGCTCAGAATCCAGACATGGGGGCAGCAGAGACATGAATCCAGCCTTTGGCTCCAAGACAGTCTAGACACTTCAGTGACTCTGTAGACATGGACAGAGAGGTGTTGATATGATCCATTGGTTTGCTGTTCTCCATCTGAACTGTGAACTAGAACATTCTAGCTGTGACATGACTCTAGTTAGTTTGGTTTCAGACAGAATGGAGCTGATTGCTGCTGATTCTCCACAGACTGGACCAGCAGAGCTCAGAGACTCCCAGTGGTCCGTCTGTCCAGCAGCATCAAACACAGCTGGACTCCATCTTTCTGGTCTGTACATGAACAACAACTACTTTCCATCATTCTGTCCACAGTCGTCTCCATGCTGCACTTTGCAGACCAGTGGATTGTCAGAGTGTCCAACATGGAGCTGATGTTTGGCTCCATGACTTCACTCTGATTGGCTCATTCATCTGGAATTCTGTTGCAGCAGCTGGAGGACAACATTGTCACTTTTGTCAAGAAGGAGCTGAAGAAGATCCAGAAGCTTCTGAGTCACAGGGAGGAAGAGGAGGAGGCTGAAGATGAAGAGCAGAGGAGCAGCAGAGAGTCAGTGATGAAGATCACAGTGAACTTCCTGAGGAGGATGAAGCAGGAGGAGCTGGCTGATGGACTGCAGAGCAGTAAGAGGATTTCTCTGAAGGTTTCAGCTGCTGAGAAATGAAGATTTCCTGATGTCTCAACAGGGATTCAAACCCTCATCATTCAGGGCTGCAGAGACTTGATTTACTGTTTGTTGTCTTCATTCAGGATCTGCTGCTGCAGTTTGTCGACATGAAGTCCAATCTGGTCTGAAGAAGAAGTTCCAGTGTGTGTTTGAGGGGATGGCTAAAGCAGGAAGCCCAACCCTTCTGAATGAGATCTACACAGAGCTCTTCATCACAGAGGGAGGAAGAGGAGAGCTGAATGAAGAACATGAGGTCAGACAGATTGAAGCAGCATCCAGGAAAGCAGACAGAGCAGAAACAAGCATCAGACAAGAAGAGCTCTTCCAACTCCCAGCTGGAAGACCAGAACCAATCAGAACCGTGATGACTAAGGGAGTGGCTGGCATCGGGAAAACAGTCTTAACACAGAAGTTCACTCTGGACTGGGCTGAAGGCAAAGCCCACCAGAATCTCCACTTCACATTTCCATTCACTTTCAGAGAGCTGAATGTGCTGAAAGAGGAGAAGTTCAGCTTGGTGGAACTTGTTCATCACTTCTTCCCTGAAACCAAACAAGCAGGAATCTGCAGCTTTGAAGACTTCCAGGTCCTCTTCATCTTTGATGGTCTGGATGAGAGTCGACTTCCTCTGGACTTCCACAAGACTCGGATCCTGAAGAACCCTAGAAAGTCCACCTCAGTGGCTGATCTGCTGACAAACCTCATCAGGGGGAACCTGCTTCCCTCTGCTCTCCTCTGGATAACCACACGACCTGCAGCAGCCAATCAGATCCCTGCTGAGTGTGTTGACATGGTGACAGAGGTCAGAGGGTTCAATGATCCACAGAAGGAGGAGTACTTCAGGAAGAGGTTCAGAGATGAAGAGCAGGCCAGCAGGATCATCTCCCACATCCAGAGATCCAGAAGCCTCCACATCATGTGCCACATCCCAGTCTTCTGCTGGATCACTGCTACAGTTCTGGAGGATCTGCTGAAGAGCAGAGGAAGAGGAGAGCTGCCCAAGAGCCTGACTGAGATGTACATCCACTTCCTGGTGGTTCAGGCCAAAGTCCAGAAGGTCAAGTATGATGGAGGAGCTGAGACAGATCCTCACTGGAGTCCAGAGAGCAGGAAGATGATGGAGTCTCTGGGAAAACTGGCTTTTGAGCAGCTGCAGAAAGGAAACCTGATCTTCTATGAATCCGACCTGACAGAGTGTGGCATCGATATCAGAGCAGCCTCAGTGTACTCAGGAGTGTTCACACAGGTCTTTAGAGAGGAGAGAGGCCTGTACCAGGACAAGGTCTTCTGCTTCATCCATCTGAGTGTTCAGGAGTTTCTGGCTGCTCTTCATGTCCACCTGACCTTCATCACCTCCAAACTCAACCTCATGGAGGAAGAACAATCACAGATCTCTCGGCCTCAACAGAGCAGTCCAGTCCAGTTCTACCAGAGTGCTGTGGAGAAGGCCTTACAGAGTCCAAACGGACACCTGGACTTGTTCCTCCGCTTCCTCCTGGGTCTTTCACTGCAGACCAATCAGAGTCTCCTACGAGGTCTGCTGACTCAGACAGGAAGTAGCTCACAGACCAATCAGGAAACAGTCCAGTTCATCAAGAAGAAGATCAGTGAGGATCTGTCTGCAGAGAGAAGCATCAACCTGTTCCACTGTCTGAATGAACTGAATGATGGATCTCTAGTGGAGGAGATCCAACAGGTCCTTCAGTATGGACATCTCTCCACAGATGAACTGTCTCCTGCTCAGTGGTCTGCTCTGGCCTTCATCTTACTGTCATCAGAAGAAGATCTGGAAGAGTTTAACCTGCAGAAATACTCTGGTTCAGAGGAGGCTCTTCTGAGGCTGCTGCCAGTGGTCAAAGCCTCCAACAAAGCTGTGTAAGAACTCTCATGAAAATCACCTTCAGTGAACAAATGAATCTGATGGAAACATGAAAGATTCAATAACTGCTGTCTGTCTTTGTTTTCTTCAGACTGATAGGCTGTAATCTGTCAGAGAGAAGCTGTGCAGCTCTGTCCTCAGTTCTCAGCTCCCAGTCCTCCAGACTCAGACTTCTGGACCTGAGTGGAAACAACCTGCAGGATTCAGGAGTGAAGCTACTGTCAGCCGGACTGGAGAGTCCAGACTGTAAACTGGAGACTCTCAGGTCAGCTTTCATTCAAATGTTGATTCTCTACAGTGTTTTTCAACCAGTGTGCCGTGAGAGATGATCATGCTGAGTGACTGTTTTCTGATTTGCTGATTGCGTCTGCGCGAGGCTGCACATCCGTTGCTCTGTGTGTGAATGTTTGTGCATTTCAGACCTTTAGATCTACTAATGCAAGCCAGCATTAGTAGAATGGTTTATCTTAGGAATGAACTACTGATGCTCAGGAAACATAAAACCCCTGGAATCCATCATGTTATTCCATGGGAGCTTAGGCGGAAATACCGGGGATGCCGAGCTGGTCGTAAACACAAGGCGAAGCTGAAGGCTAAGGCGGCTAACCGGCGGCGTTTCAAACCATTCATCCCCTCCGGCATTATGGGAAACGTTAACGCCCTGTCCAACAAGACGGATGAGCTTACTGTGCTGATCAGGACACAACGCTGCTACACGGAGACCGAGGCATGGCTAACCAGCTATGTGCCGGATTTTAACGTGGATCTGCCCGGCTTTACCACCGCTCTGTGTTTACATTCCTCCGAGAGCGGAAGCACAGGCGGCTCTCCAGACAATCTACAACACAACCACAGAACTGCAGTCCAAGCACCCAGGGGCGTTCATGATTATTTCTGGGGATTTTAACCACGTATCCCTGGAAACCACTCTGCCCACCTTTCACCAATATGTCGACTGCCCCACTCGAAATAACAGAAGGAGGGCAGGCTGTGTGGTGGGGCGGAGCCTGGAGACAGTGGAGACATGGCACCATGACAGAATGAACGTACATTCAGTTCATTCTGTCATGGTGCTTTTATTGCATGTAAAATTACATGTTTTTACTTTTTCCTCATTTTGATATTTATAGTTATATTATAATATAGTTAGAGACATTTTCCACACCTGGACAGAGTCATTCTTTTTTTTATTGTAGTGCTGATCAGTCTTAGTATTCATTTTAAAACTTGTTGACATTTGTCAGAACAGACAGAAAGTCTGGGTTTAACCTGTTCCACCCCCGCGTGTCTCCGTCTGTCTAGAGATTAAAGCAGCTGAACTTTATGTTTTCTCTCATATGGAAATTGTGAGTTTGACTCCACAGGATACACAAATGTGTGCATTTAGTGAGTGAAGTGTTCTGATTGGATGGTAAGGCACTATGAGGTCTTTGATATAGGATGGGGTCATTCCATGTAAGGCCTTCTAGGTTAACAGGAGGATCTTGAACTGGATTCTAGAATCAACTGGGATCCAGTGAAAAAATAGTTACAGTAATCCAGTCTAGACGTAACAAATGCATGGATGAGTTTTTCAGCATCACTCTTAGAAAGTAGATTTCTGATCTTAGCTATATTGAACAGGTGAAAAATGCAGTTTTCCATGTCTGAGATCTGTGAGCCTTAAATGATAAATCCTGGTCAAATCAAAGCTCTTCAGAACTTCTCTCTGGGTAAATGGTCTGGCTGAAGCGCTGATCTCCTCTGCCATCATCAAACTTGCTTCACTTTGTGATTCTTGTTTCCGTCTAGTCCGTCCTTCTCAGATTCAGGATTTCCAAAAATGAAATGTGCAGTTGGGAAATGAAAAGACACACTAGAGTCTGCATGAATGTTCAAACCTTTAGCTAAAGGGGAGAGGTGGAGAAACACGACCTTTTAGGCTCTGTGGCTGTCCACTCTCTCTGTCCTCAAGGCAAAAAGCAAAGCTTTTTTTTATTCAGTGAGGGAAGATGAAAACATTCTAAATACGTCATCAGAATGGTGTGTTTGTGTCTAGTCTGCATTGCAGGTGTCGTGGCTCCATAAACACTCCAGTACAGAGAGAAAACAGAGACCAAAGGTCAAAACCAGGCCTACTGGTGACCTCTGTACAGACAGAAAAAAGAGAAAACATCAGTGAGGTCAGTGCGTGTAAACCAGGAGTGGGAGTGGTCCAGTTCAGCCAGGGCTACGTATGGATTAGGATCAGAAATGGTTGAACAGCTCAAAATGTTATTTACAGCGGTAAATTGGTGGGTAATGTACCGACCCATCATCTGTGGTGCTCTGAGCCCACAGATGAGGAGGCTGTCAGTCAATTAAGGCCTTCATCAGAAACCACGCCCTGTGAGAGGGTGTGAGCTGAGTTTCTCCTGTTACTGTCCTTCTTTTAGGTGTAAATGACCTCTAGATTCAGCCTATTACAGTTTTATTTTTGTAATTTTCTCTTTTTGTATAACGTGGTTGTGGCTTTTATTTTGAAGGACGTGCTAAACCGTTAGTCATCAGGCAAGCGAACGTGAAGGCTGCATGTGCTTCATGTCAGCCAAAACGGTTAAAAAAGTGTTAAAAATTTAAAAGAAACCGAAGTTTACAGCATTCCATAGCACCTGATTGATGAGGTTTGTAATATTTTATGTTTTGGTGATTTAGTTCTGTGTTTTCACATCATTTTACATTGTCAGCACATTTTATTTGCCCACTAGGTGGCGCTGTAATGTCAAGCTAATGCTGAGTCAGTTTGAAATGAATGCTAATATTAGGATTTATTTTATGTTTATACAGAAGGGAACATCATTTTATTGTTAAATAGTTCTGTTAAAAATACAGTTACATTAGTAGATTAGCATCAAAGGTTAAAAATCTAATAAATGAATGGTTTAAAGTAATGAATAAAACTAAAGGGTACAAATGGTGAATAAATGGTAAGAGATGTAAAATACATTTGTATTTTTTGTAGCTTTACGGTGTGTTCACACACACACGGTGAAATAAAGGCTTGTGAACCATCAGTCTGAGAAACCATCTTTTCAACCAGGGGGGCTACATTAGGGCCTTCCCACCAGGTTTACTCATTTCTATCTGTAAAGAAAAATCACCTGAGGGGGGGTCAGACGGGGAGACGTAGGGCTCAAGGCTGGAGATCCAAGGTTTCCACAGCAGAAAAGCTGACAGAATACCTTCATGCTCTGTGGTTTCTGGATCTAAATCCCCAGTACCAGTCTGCCAGTGGCTCCTCTGTTGGACCAATCAGGAACTGCGTCTCATGAGTGAGTTCATCCACTCAGCAGTGGAGTTCCATCTGGTAGAGTGACTGTAACCCAGAATGGTGGAAATGTACCAGTGCTTGTGGTTTATGAGGCCGTGTAGATGTGCAGTGAAGGGCAGGATTAGGACAAATTCAACTACTAAGCTTTACTTAGTAGAATCTGTATTTATATATTTAATTTAATTTAAATATTTATTTATTGCTCTTTCTAGCCTCTGCCAGCTGCAACTCAAACATTTATTGACGTCTTCTAATTTATTTTCTTTCTTTTGATATTAAACCTTTAATCCACAATTGTTTCTCACTTTCAGGTTCATTTGTTATAGTTTGGTTGTTAGTCTGAGTTCGTCAGTTTCAATCCTATCATCATAGCCTGAAGAAACATTAGTTGTGTAGCTGACATTGTGTAGACACCAGCACTGCACACACACTCCTCTGCAGCATTTGCAGTCAATTCTAAACAAAGCGCTCTGACTTCATCTCCATGAGAAACTCAAGGCTGCAGACCTGCAGCTGAGGAGAGGCTGAACTCTAGGATGTGTGTCCAACAATATGACTGATTATAGTTTCTAATGCATCGTCAGTGGACACAATGAATGGAAACATCGTCTGTCCAATCCTGAAAATCTATTTTATATTCGTATGTCTGGAAAAGCTGGGTGTGAACTAACAGCATTTCTCTGCAGTGATTCCAGAAAAAGTTTCCTAACAAATATCAAATTTCTCTGCAGAAATGACATCATCCGTTGTAGAATCAGAGACTCAGGAGCCTCTAAAACTGCAGCTTTCTGTTCATCCACAATAGTTGTGTTGTTGTGTTTATTTATGTAGTATGTGTGTGTGTGCTGTGCGTCCACCATCCTGTTCTATCAGCAGTTCCCAGACAAACCTGCTTTGTCACACCTCCCTGTCCTGAGTGCATCTCATTGTCCTGTTTGTTCTGACCCCCCCAGAGGGAAGACGTTGTCTTTCTTCACTGCTCTGTCCTGTCAGACGTCATCAGATCCTCCTTGCTGTGTTTCATTTGCTTTTGCATACACTGCTTCCCCAATCACCTTGACCTCCTGCTGTCCCCAGAGACCCCGCTTCTCTTTTTCTACCTTTAGCCATGTCACCAACACAACTCCAACTAAACACAAACACACAATTCACACACACAACCACAAATGGTTTGTTAAAACGCAGACAAAGCAAAAGACAACAGTCCATCACTTTAAACACAATAAAACTTCTACACAAAAGCACAAAATACACAACACAACACTGAAGTATCTGAACCCCTAAAGAAAATGAACCATTTCACTGAAATGAATCCATTAGTATGTTAACTTCAATTCAATTCAATTTTATTTGTATAGCCCAAAATCACAACAACGGTCGTCTCGATGGGCTTTGAAGTAAAACATGAACTCAAAAGGATCACGAATACAAAGAGTTCAATAGAAAAATACTAAAATGAACTAACAAACTGACTAAGCTATACTGGCATCCTTGCCCTTAGACCCCCCTTCGCGGTAAGGAAAAACTCCCAAAAAAACCGGATTCCGGAAAAAACGAAGAAACCTCAGGGGTGTCCACATGAAGGAGGGATCCTCCCCCAGGACGGACAGGCGAGTTACCAGAACTCTTAGAGAAGAATTAACTTATCTAAATCTACAACTACATATATAAAAGTCCAGCAGATGAGCTTCATCCAGCCGTGGTTGTGGGGACAGTCAAAGGCGCGAGTCGAGCCGGAGACATGAACCACAGCCAGGTGTAGGAGCAGGAGCAGAGGCGAGGTACTCGGTCAGGTACAGAGCAGAGACGAGCCAGAGATGAGCCAGAGGCAGGATCCACAGCCAGGTGTAGGAGCAGGAGCAAAGGGGAGGTAGACGGTCAGGAACTGAAGCACGGATGAGCCAACTGGAGTCTGGAAGCACTCCCACTCCCCAGGAGGAGAGAGGAAAAGAGGGACAATACATGAATCACTGCACCAAACAGGCATGCAGAACTAAATGATAAATTATGATCAAGAATAGAGGAGAGGAAGGGTAGAAGTAGAAGAGAAAAGAGGACAGAACCCCAGTGCACCATAGTTACCCCAGCTTCAACTTCTAGCAGCCTTTTAAAACAAATAGTTACTATTAAGTTTAATTTAAACACATTAACATTAAGTTAAATAATCTCTGAATACTAACTAGTCTGACAATAAGCCTGTCCACAGAGGAATGTTTTCAGTCTAGCTTTGAATGTAGAAACTGAGTCGGCCTCTCTTCCATGAGCTGGGAGTTTATTCCATAAAACAGGGGCTTGGTGGCTAAACGCTCTACCTCCAACCGTACTTTTACTAATTCTAGGAACCACAAGCAGTCCTGCATTTAGTGAGTGAAGTGTTCTGATTGGATGGTAAGGGACTATGAGGTCCTTAATATAGGACGGGGCCATTCCATGTAAGGCCTTCTAGGTTAACAGGAGGATTTTGAACTTGATTCTAGAATCAACTGGGATCCAGTGAAGTGAAACTAACACAGGAGTGATGTGATCTCTTCTGCTAGTTCCTGCTAACAATCTAGCTCAGGGGTCGGGAACCTTTTTGGCCAAGAGAGCCATAAACGCCACATATTTTTAAATGTAATTTCGAAAGAGCCATACAATAATGTTGTGTCCTTTTCCCACACTGAGGCACGGAGACTTAACCTCTTTTAAGGTTCTTTATTCTGGTTACTGTAGACCGCAAGAAACGCCGTTCAATTAATTCAGCAACTCCTTATACTCTCCCGCCGAGACGAGAGCGCTTCTCCCAACTTTATATTCCCCCCTCCCGCTCCAGCCCTCCCATTTCCTTTATTCGGCCCATAGCTGAACCCCATTGGTCCAAACTCCCTAACAACAGGCTGAGCGACAGAACTGAGAGCCAATCAGATCACTGCTTGATCGATGCGTTCCATGAACTCCAGAACTTTTAACGCGGCCCAACAGCCAAGTTAAACTCAGTCCGCGACAATATGTTTGAAACTAAATATACAAATGAATGTGTGCATTTGATGTAATTTCAACATTTTTAAAGTACAATAGGTCTGTGGATTCTTTTTAAAAACTTCATTATGCTGTTGCTAATAAATGAGTATTTCTCGTGGTAGTTTTGCTGATGGTCTAGTCTAGTTGATACGTGGTGAGTTTCTGCTTCATGCAGGCGTTGAGACTTTAAACGGGATCTTAGGTCTGAATGTTCTTTAGATGTGGACAAGGAACCAAACACTCACTCACACGCTGCAGTGAGTGACGGGCAGCGGGTTTACGTTTTTACCATCCCTGCGCGATTCACCTGCTGCCGGTCCCCCCCCCCCCCCCCCCCCCCCCCCCCCGGCTTTCTTCCTCACACATCCCGTCCCCGAAACTATGCGCTCTTCCTCAGAGACGGGAGCGCGCAGCTTTAGGCACGGCAATTCACAGGTTTCCGGGTGGTACAAACTCTGTGAAATAATAGATAATAGTAAAGGATTTTCAAGGATTTGTCTGCGAGCCACATGTGACCATCAAAAGAGCCATATATGGCTCGCGAGCCATAGGTTCCCGACCCCTGATCTAGCTGCTGCGTTCTGAACAAGCTGGAGACTTCTTAAGGAACCCTTAGGACACGCTGCTAACAAGGAGTTACAGTAATCCAGCCTCAACGTAACAAATGCATGGATGAGTTTTTCAGCATCACTCTTAGAAAGTATATTTCTGATCTTAGCAATATTCCGCAGGTGAATAAAGGCAGTTCTACACGCCTGAGATATGTGAGCCTTAAATGATAAATCCTGGTCAAATAAAACCCCAAGGTTTCTAACTGTGGAATTGGGGGCTATACTTATGCCATCCAGGGAGACTATCTGAGCAGACAGAGCATCTCTGAGGTTTTTAGGGCCTAGTATAATGACCTCAGTTTTTTTCTGGGTTCAAGAGGAGGTAATTAATTGTCATCCAGGTCTTGATGTCTCTGATGCAGGCGTTCAGTTTCTCTATCTTGTCATTCTGGTCAGGTTTCATGGATAAATACAACTCTGTATCGTCGGCATAACAATGAAAATTAATGCTGTGTTTCCTGATTATGTTTCCTAGGGGTAGCATATAAAGCGTAAACAGGATCGGTCCCAAGACTGAGCCCTGTGGGACTCCATAGTTGACTTGAGTGCACTGAGAGGAATGTCCATTTACATTAACGAACTGATACCTATCGGACAGATAGGATTTAAACCACTGGAGAGCAGATCCTCTGATCCCTGTGTCCTGCTCTAATCTATGGAGTAAAATACCGTGGTCGATAGTGTCAAAGGCTGCACTGAGGTCCAACAGGACCAGAATAGAAAGTAGTCCCTTTTCTGAGGCCAATAACAAGTCATTAGAGACTCTAACTAGTGCAGTTTCCGTACTGTGGTGAGGTCTAAACCCCGACTGAAAGTCTTCAAAGTGGCTGTTGTCCTGTAGGTGGCAGTAAAGCTGCTTAACTACAACTCTTTCTAGGATTTTAGAAATAAAGGGCAGGTTTGATATCGGTCTAGTTGGCCAAGATGCTAGGATCCAAACTGGGCTTTTTCAGAAGAGGTTTAACAACTGCATATTTAAAAGACTGTGGCACGTAACCCGTTTCCAGAGAGGTATTTATCATTGTTAATATGGGATCATTAATTAGGGCAAAAGTTTCTTTAAAAAGTCTAGTGGGAATTGGGTGTAACAGACACGTTGAGGATTTGGAGGACGTAATAATTGATGCTATTTCCACTTGATCCACAATAATGAAGCAGTCTAATGTTACAGAGGTTTCTATGGATGCCTTCATTTCTACCGCTTCAGCCTGTTCTGGGCTGATAGTAGGAATAACTTGATTTAACTTATGTCTAATATTTGAGATTTTACTATCGAAAACTGTAAGAAAATCATCAGAGCTGAGAGAAACAGGAACATGTGGTTCTACTGAGCTCTGACTGCCAGTTAATTTAGCAATAGTGCTAAAAAGAAATCTTGGATAATTTCCATTCTCTGATATTAAGGTTGAATAGTACTGGCTTCTAGCTCTACGCAGGGCTTTTTTATAATTTAAAAGGCTATGTTTCCAGGTATTCAGAGACTGCTCTGAACCGGAGCGGCGCCATTCTCTTTCCAACTTACGGGTTTCTTGTTTAAGAGAACGAGTGCTCTAAGTTTTTGCGTTTAGCACTAGGTTTCCTCCCAACCGGTGCAAACCCCTGACTGTCTCCCGGCTGTTGGGAGGACGCTGGGGTGCTAACTAAGTTAGCCCTGGTAGTGCGGCCCGCGCTACGAGTAACGACCTGGCTAGCCGGCTTAGCTTCCACTGTGCGGAGCCGCGCTTCTAACTGCTCCAGCCTGGCCTCCAAGTCTAAGACTACACTTAACACACCTACCGCTATCTTCACTAAAGGAGGCAGGGTCATCACTAAACATATGGCACATGGGGCAGGAGAAAGGGGGAGAGGCGGAAAGAGTGGTGGCCATGCTAGGTTCTAAGCTAAGGCTAGCGGTGTTTAGGTAAAGACGAGTGGTTTATTTAGCAAAATGAGAAAGTGAACAGCAAGCGGTTTAACAGTAGTGTATTCGCTAATAAAAGGTACTAGATGTGAATATTAACCCAGATAACCCTTAGAGTAAGCAATAGTAGTCAGGCTAATGCCAAACAAGAGGACAGCAGTCACACACGACTAGCACTGGGAATAGCTCACCCGGAAATGACATCACTTCCATATCTGCACGGCTGAAAAGCGTCTGATGAAGTGTCTGATTCTTCATCTCTTCTGCTTTCTGGATCTTCTACTCTGACAGAAGAGGGATTGACAGAAAATGCTCTTTGTTCCTAATTCTGCCTCCAAGTGATTCTTTGTTGTGTTGTATGGTGTGCGCTTGTGTAGCTTGCTAGCTGCTATTTTCATCTGTGTTGTTGTGAGAAGTGGGCAGGCTGACTTTACTCAGAACAACAGAAGTTGAATTCTTCAGAGCTTGTTGTGTGTGTGACCTTCAGACAGACTCCAATATTGCATTGCTCTGTCATTTCTCTCCTTCCTCTGTAAAATATCTACAGGAGGTTTAAACTTTCTATATTCTCTTGATTTGTCAAATCCATTAAAAAATTTTTGGTACCAATTTTTTTTTTACCCATAATTCAAAGTGATCTTCAATTCACAATGAACAATTCATTTTACAAAGTGATGTCATTTGAAAATGTATTTTACAATTTATTTTGATTTGATTTGATTTGATTTGAAATGGTTTATTTCAAGAAATTCAGTAGAAATAATATACAACAACAATACAATCATCAGTTATACATTCATACAGTAACTAATCAAACTTAGGATAATTAGACATATTAATAAATATTGCTTGAAAGGGAGTGGAAGGAAGTGAACTTATATAATCCCACCCCGTTATACTGTAACCATTTTATTACATGATTTATCAATATCCGGTTCCCAGTTTTTATCAGACAGAATTAAAAATCATAATATATCGATAAAGCACATGACAAAGATGAATTACTTAAGTATTAGGTCAAAAATAACTATTTTAGAAATCAACATGGCAAATGCAGATCAGTCATCTGAAATATATGCAGATTATGTTACTTATAAAAGCCATTCATATGAATAAAACATAATACTATATCAGTAAAGTAGATACAACACTGTTTCAGGAATTTTCATAGCAAAATTTCATCAAGTATCAAAAGTTAAAAACGTGCAAAATTATGCTACATTAGGAAAGATTTTTGAATCAATTTATCAAGTTTTGGAGAAAGTGAAGTAATATCATTAAAAGTCAATCAATTTAACAATTTTCAATAAGTGATTAATCATTTGTTTTACTTTTTTTAATATTTCTTTTGTATTTTTTTTTTATATATAATAAAGAAATGCTGTAGGGGAAAAATAAAAAGGGTCCATAACTGTCAATTGTCCAAGGTTGGTATTTCTTCTTTTACTGATAACAGCTGATCTTCTGGGTTCAAAACAGTTAATAGTTCTCTTCCATGTTATGTCTGCAGACATTAGATTCAGGTCCATATCTTTCTTCAGCTGATATCAGCGACGGTGAAAGTTGAGGTCAAGTTGTCTGCAGGTCAGAACTCTGCTGTCATTCAGGTGACGTCAGACATACAGAGAAAGTGAGGAATCCAGGCGTCATATTTCTTGAAATTATTTGGCTCTTTGGTTTATTACTCCATGTTGTTTCAGACGACCGTGATCAAACACTTCTCAAAGTCCTTCATGGTGTTCACAACCAGAACCTTGGACCGGTCCTCTGGACCGAGCGGTTTGACGTAAATCCTGCAGCCTTTAACCCAAGTTTTCTCAATCTGCTTCTGCTTCCTGAGAAGCCGTGCATGTTTGGAGATTTCAGCATTCCTTCTGGTCAGATGGTCGTTCAGATAAGCAGCCGAACCTTTCAGTTGTTTCCTTTGGGTCATCAAAGCTAGCTTGTTTGTGATTCACAAACCTGATGAGGATCGCTGGTTTATCCGTCTCCTTTCTCCTGGGGAGCAGGTGGCAGGTCTCGATGGTATTGAGATCCAGGGAAATCCCTTTAGATGTGAGAAATGAATGTATTTTCTGTATCAAAGACTCTGCCCCGATCTCCGTATTAGCACTGCTAGCTACGCTTGCGCTAGCATTAGCAGTGCTTGCTCCAGCTGCATTCAGCTTCGCTTGAGGCTTGATTGGTAATCCAGTGAGAATGACATTATTCATCCTTACTTGCTGTTCCACATCATCCAGTCTTTTCTCCAGAATCTCGACCCGGTTTTCTCGCTGCTCGTTTTGAGCCCGAAATCTTCGGAACTCTTCCATCATCTCCCAAAGTGGCGTTAACTTAGCCGACACTTGTTCCATAAAACTTTTCAGCGTCTCTTGAATAATGTCAAGAGACTTTATGAGGTCTTCGTATTCCTGGGGTTTCTTCGGGGGCATGGTCAGCTCTCTTTTTTGAAAATCAACCTTTTAAGTAATTTGAAGATAGTTGTATTTGCAGAGAGGCACGCCACGCGTCCTGCTGCTGTAACCCGGAACCAGAAGCCAGCCATTTAGGATTCAAGATGAAGAAAAACTATTTAATCTGAAATTTTAGAAATCAAAGCTTTGAAAATTATTGGATTTTAAACTGTCTTGTTATTTCTGGTTCCATAATTCAGATGAAAAAACATTTTCAACTCTCATTTCCATTTCATTTTAAAGTTATAGTAAATCTACTGCATTTTCATTCACCTTCACGTTTTTGGGTCTAAGTCATAAAATAAATTGCTAAACAGCCCCCCCGCCCCCGCATAATTCATTTTCATTTCCAGGTCTTCATGATTTTTCCTCCAGAATCTCTCCTGAAATGTCATCTGTCAGTGTCTCATCAGGGCGGGTCCCACCTGACTGAATGGACCAAGTTCCTGGACCTCCAGCTGCATCTCTGCTCCTGAACACACTTTTCTGTCTCATTGCAGGTTGAAGGACTGCAGTTTGTCAGAGATCAGCTGTGAAGTTCTGGTCTCAGCTCTGAAGAAAAACCCGTCCAATCTGACAGAACTGAACCTGAGCTGGAACAACCTGCAGGATCCAGGAGTTCTTCATCTGTGTGGTTTTCTGGAGAGTCCAGACTGCAGACTGCAGACTCTGAGGTCAGACTCCATGTTTCAGTTGTGTTCACATCCATATGATGACAAAGTTGTGTTAGGACTGAACTGCAGCCATGAGGCTCATCAGCTCTGCTCTGTGTCTTTGGTCCAAGAGACTCCTTTAAAGCGCGTGCAGAAGCAGCAGCCTCACGTGCACGCTCACATGCACTCTGAGTCCTGCTGTGTTTCAGCAGATGCAGCTGAGAGTCCAAAGGGTTAGGGTGACAGAGTCCTGCTGCAGCTGGATGCTGCTCTGACAGACACATCCTCCACAAACATCCTCACCTTTTCATCCACAAACATCATCACATCATCCATCAAAGCTCCCAGCAGCTTCTGACTCTTCATTCAGAGCTGAAGTCATGCTTGATCAGGGATCAATGTCCAACATTTGCTGCTGACTCTTCCTCATCACTTCCTTCTTCTCTCTGCTTTGATCTGTTGGAGCTGAAAGTCTCTGCTTGAAGGGCTGCAGCAGAGAAGGACTGGAAGATCATCTCCTGAAAACTGGGAGGAAGACTTTCCAGCATCCTGCTGCTGAAATTCTCCCATGATTCAGTGCTGTTTGGAAAAGAGCTGAGCAGAAAGAGGAAGTGGACTTTTTCTGCTGTTGCTGCAGAAACATCAGTTGGTTTGGATGCAGCCACAGGCTGATGTTTGACTTTCACACATCTGGACTTCTTTCCTGAAGCAGCTGCATGTTGTCCTGAATGTTCCTGAATGTTCTTCTTCTCTGCTTCTGTTGGACTCTTCTGATCTGCTGCTGTTGCTTCACATCTTTGGACTTTTTCTAAACTTTCTGATCTTCTTCATCTCTGAACTCTTCAGAAGAAGTGAAGGATGAAAAACAGGAACTTTGTCTTTAAACTCAAATCTTAATCCTGGATTCAGGTTGTGGGATTGCAGTTTGTCAAAGACCAGCTGTGCTGCTCTGGTCTCAGCTCTGAAGTCCAACCCGTCCCACCTGACAGAACTGGACCTGAGCTGGAACAACCTTCATTCTTCAGATGTTCAGCAGCTCCAGGATCTGGTGGAGAGTCCAAACTCCAAACTGCAGACTCTGAGGTCAGTAGAGGGTTGGAGTCAGTCCAGCTGCTTCCAGATGTTTGGTCCTAAAGTTAGTCTGACAGCAAAGATGCAGAGTTTCCTGTGAAGCTGCAGCTTCTCAGTGAAGCTCTGAGGAGAATGATGACAGGCTTCAGGACAACAGTCAGCCAATCAGAGCAGCAGAAGCTCCAACAGGTGAAGATGACAGGAAGCTGCTGCTCTGAACAGGACTGAAGCTCCTGCTGCTCTTTCTGCTGCTGTGCTGCATCACTGACTGACAGACCAGGATCAGGAGACACTCCTTCATCTCTGTCTCTCTACTTTCTGCAGCTTCTGAATCTGATGTTCCTCCTGGAGGAGCAGAGAGGAGCAGCAGCAGCAGCTGGTCTGCAGAGATGTGGTGACTGGACGGTGTTCCTGGGAGGTGGAGAGCAGAGTGATGGAGGAATCAGAGGAAGTGGAGATGAGTGTCAGAGCTGCAGCAGGAACTGATCTGAGATCAGCTCCACTGTCTCTCAGTTATGGTGCTGCAGCTCCCCCAGTGGACTGATGGAGAACTGCACTTCCTCTAATTCTAACTTCTGAAACGTCACTATGGGGTCAAGTTAGGATCATCTTAAAGTGAACGAAAAACCAGATTGAACATTTGAAAACAGTTTTAAACTCTAAAGTTCACATTATAAACCTGAAGAAATTCTGGAAAATGTGTAAATAAAATAGCTGCTGACCTCGGCACATCTCATCTGTTACTGCAGGCAGGAAACCAGCATATTTCACAATAGAATATTCATGCATATATAGAATCAAGTCAATGCATAATCAAAAGAGCACCATGGATCCCCTGTTCACCTCCACACTCTGGAACAGGAAAAGACACCAGAACCAGAACTCTGGATCACAACATTTATATTTGAAATACAAATTCACATTTTTCACTTCAGTTTTTATCTCTGTTGTGAAGTTTGGTTGTTTCCTGCAAATAAACTCTGATATGAATTAGTAACAAAAACCAGTAAATAGCTGGTAAACTAACCTGGCTCCAGTTAGTTTCCATTTTAAATAAAAAAGTTTCCTCTTGGTTCAAAGTAAACCTGGACGGTTTCTCTAAACTGATGTGGATGGAGGCCCTAGCTCTAGCTGGAAACACTGCTACAACGTGAAGGGGATTGTCATGGATGGTTACCTCTCAGGTTGGACACGCCCCTGACCAGGTGCCAGTGGTTGTATTGATGATTGAGGATCAGATAGAAGAGTTGGAGCAGCATAGCAGCCCCAGTCTGCAGTCTAACAGTGGTGACATCAGGCTGGGCTCATGGGCTGATTTGGAAGAGAGAGAAACTGTCAACTTTGTAGGGGAGAGCTGCCATTTTCTGTCAAATCCTTGTTCTCCTGTTTCTTTTAGTGGTCAGACAGCCAGCATGTAGGTTTGGGACTTTTATTTTGTAGGATCTGAGGGAAGTTTGTTTTCTGCGTTTACTAGAGGTGTGTTCTGTTTGTTGTGTTCGCCTTGGCTCTCCCTGAATTTAAGATGCTCCTAGAATAAATTCCAGTTATTCTTTATCTCCACTTCTTTGTTTTTTTCTACACATTTATCTGAATAATTTCACTTATTTACGTTTTCTAAAGTCATGTGACGCTGCAGCTACTAAATCTGATGGATATAAACCAGAAATCCACAAAAACCCACAGAATCAAACAATAAAAATGTACAAATGTATCTGAAATAGACATAAAAACTAGTTTGAATGATGTTTTTCTGCGTTAAATGAAGGAGTCACCAACGTGAAAAGAGGAAAAGTTGATTGAATCAGTGATGAACAGAAGCACAAATACAGAAAGACATCCTCAGCGGGGGGGTTACCAGCAAACAGCACCTTTAGCCAAAATAGATCCAGATGTGAGAATCAAACACTCCTCTACACACTGAAGCAAGCAGCTCTACAAAAGGTTCTGGTTCTGTTTGGAAGAGGAAAAATCCCAGCAGAACTTTAGTCATCAACAAGTTTAGGAAAACGTCTCTGCTGCAGAACACAGGAGAACCAAACCAACTCATGTGTCTGTGTGGGACTGGAAGTTCAGAAAAGTCCTCATGGCTTTGAGATGCTTTTTGGGAACAAACAGATCCCAGAGTGGAAAGCCCACACCATGACAGCGCCGCCTCCTTTAAGGCTGGAAGCTACATCTCCAAAATACACTTTGGTGGCTGTTTTGGAGCAGATGAGAACTTTTTCAAACGGGAAAAACGTCTGCAGCTAGAAAAGTACAACTCTGTTGGACAACGTGCTTTTATTTTGAAAATTATAATGACTTGGTTTCATTTAAAGTAGATTTATACATGTGTGTATTTGTTATTTACAATGATGTTCTTATTGCAAACCTGAAAGTGAATCCTTGGAAAATGACATCATGTGCAATAAAGTTTGAATGATTGAATAAATAAATAATCAACACAGAGTTCTGTCTGAAGGATGTTTGTATGCATTTATACATGCCAACATATCCCAGAATTCCCTGGTTTCAGCGCCATCATGTTTTAAAAACAACTTTATTTCACAAAAAAGGAAATAAATCCAGTAGAAAACATCAAACTAAAGCTTGGTGGGTGATGCTAAAGCTGCTGACGCCCTCTTTTTATATTTGATTATTATTGAAATATAATCATTACAAACTCTCAGACACAACCACACAATGATGCAAGGCACAGCTCTACACACACAAAACAACGTCTACATGTCTAAAATCTAGAAATCTTTCAGCATCAATGACATTTCAAGGCATTTAACAATCTGGACTCTAGATCAGTAACTATTCTGTAGCAGATTTCCAAATGTCATCAATAAAGGATTTGAGTTCTGAATCCATTCAATGAGGAGAAATACAGTCTGACTTCAATTTCAAACAGTCAATTCAGATGATCTGTTTTCATTTGGATGCATTTCTTTCATTTTGGGGACTACGGGCCATTTGATGAAGTTCCATAGTTGATCACCTGATGTGTCTGTTATTTTAGATTGATGATACTTTACTGTTAAAGTCATGGTAGAATTGACCTTTAAAGGATTTGTTTACATATTTATCATCACATTTTTTCAGTGAGTTTTATTTTATCTATGACCAAATTTGGTAGTTTAATTTGAACATTGGAAGACAATATTCTATTTCTTATTAAATGGATTAAAGCAATTGGAATTTCTCTGCAGGTTTTCTGAAATTCCTTGGTTGAACATTAAATATCAAATTTTCTTTTGAAGTCTCTTCATTGAAGAATTTCTCCATTTGAATCAAGAACATCGTTTCCAAAATGATCTTGAGGTCAAACCAATTCTGATGAAACATTGTCTTCCTGTTTGTGGTCATTACTCTGTTGTTCCACAGGGGGGCGCAGTGAGGCCAAAACTAGGACTACATAGCATTTTCCACTGGAAAAGTACTTGTTGGGGAAATTCTGAAATCTTTAGAGGAAGTTTGGAAATTTCAAAGTCACATCAACCAAAAATCTAATCCAGCGACTTTTTTGAAGATGTTTTTGGGAAAATGAAACCAGAATGAGTCAGGATTAGCTAGAAAGTCTTGAAACATTTGATTCTGAAAGTTCCAACCATTGATTCTAAATCATTCGTCTTCACACCTCCCTAATAATATTCCTGAATTAGTGGAGATTTTCTGATGAAATGGGTCTTATTTCTCCAAATAAATGTATAAATAATTGAGTATTTTTTTTTAATTCTTTGGATTAATGTAGAGAGATTGTCACGGATATATTAATGTTGAAATTCCTTCTGATTTGGAGAACAAGTTTCCTCCAAAAATGGTTAAATCTCTGATAAACTGCAGCAGCAGATCACAGCAGCAGGTGGCAGACATTACCCATAATAAGCAAACTGAAAAGAGGAGACTTTTTGACGTGGGATTCCAAAGCAGATTTTGGTAGAACGTTTCTATTTCTGAATATTTCAGTGTTTTTAAGCTCAGCAATCACTCTTTTATTCTCAAACACAGTCAGTGTTATTTTAATAAACCACACAAGCCTTCTAAAGCTAAAACATAAAGGAGAATACACACCATGATAGCACCACCACCATGCTTTTACAGAGAATGCTTCTGAAAAGAGACGATGAAGCTTCTCCTTCGTCCCGTTGAATCATGGCAGCTTCTGAAACATTTCTCATCCAAGTGTCCTCATTTAATTTTTATTAATTACAGAAATATTTATTCCACAAAATTCCACAAACCTTTGAAAGCCCAGATTCTCTCTAACTGTATGAAATGATGTTTGTCTCCAAAGCCAAAGGACTCTGCAGTGAGAGACATCAGCCGCTAGAGGGCGCTGTCACCTGTATACCTGCAGTTTTAATCTCCTTGTAACTTCCTGTCTGGATCAAATTAAAATTGATAATTCAATAAGTGAAAATACAAAACGGATTCTCAATATGTCACAAAATTCTGTCAGAAACCTAACACTAAAGAGGATTTAGAGAAGATATTGAAGTATTTATTAACAATATTAAAGATAAGGTTGGAAAAGTCAGTGAAACCTTTGAAAAGACTTGAGACCAAAGTTTGTAGGTTTTTTTTTACCACGTTTTTATCCGTCTCTTCAAATGTTTTCATTTTTTGAATGTTTTCTATAAATTATAGTCATGTCTGATAAACATCTGTTAAAAATGGATATTTTTAGAAAATAGATTGATTTTCTTAAATTCCTGGTTGGAAATGGTGTAAATCCTGAATATTGATGTTTTCAAGCACGTCAGTGATGGCTGAGCGTGTTTTTTCTCTTGAATACTTTTGATTGACAGGCTTCCAAACACAAAGAACTTTGATCAACAGCCGCTTGATGAGTTCATAGAGAAAGAAACAAAAATGTCTTGAAAATGTGACATCACAAAGGGAAACCCGTTTAAAAAAGGTGTTTTTTTTTCATACATTACAAAAATCTATACCATTTGTTATAAAAGGGAAAAAAAAACATGAAAAAATCTGTTTTTCTGGATGAAAAATGTGCTGAATGTGAAGATGAATAAACCAAAATCTCATGTTTGTTGAATGATTCTTCTTGCTTGGTAGATGCTTCTACTGGCTGTGTCTCTTTTGCCTTTGGGTCAAAGCAGAAATCCTTTTCTGTCAGAAACATTGAACCAGCTAGGGTTAAGTTTCCATTGACTTGAGACTTTTTCCAGATCCTGAGATCAGTGAACTGATCCATGTCCTTTGGTTGATGTTTCTCCAAATGTTGAACTGTTGTCTTCACAGCTTTCATTTTAGACCCAAGGCTTTCAATGAAAACAACTGTTGTTGGAAACATTTGAGGAAGTTGGTTACCGTTTTCATTAAAGACTGTGACATCAGCAAGTCGCTTTCATTGAATTCTTTTAGAGTTTCTAAATGACATTTCTGAAACAAACCTACTTTATTCCTTTCTTAACTGGGAATCTTAGGGACGTTCTTTGTGGAAGGACGGTACTATTGGGAACAAAAACCAAAACAGAAACTGAATTCATTCTATTATTAAATGTTTACCAAATCCCAGAAACTCTAATGTACCAAATAGAAACTCAATAGAGTCAATGAACCCCCCTTCTTTCAATTCTATTCACTTTGATTGATGTAGTCCAATATTCCAACAACAGTCGTCTCAATTCTACCGGTAATTGTAGAATAAACACAAAATCCTAAAGTACATGAAGTCATCCAATTCAATAGGTAATGGCTAAACTAAATGGAACAGACTAAAGTGACCTTTGACCCTCCTTCTCATCCAGTCCCAAACCAGTTCCCCTCTGGAGATCCAGGATGTAGACGAGTCGGCTCAGGACGCGTTCACCAGGTTCCACTCAGTTTTTGGAACCATCTGATGTCAAGTGTTCTCTAAAAACCAACAGTGGAATTTAACAATTCATTCAGACCAAAGGCAGTAGAGAAATTGCTGCCTTTTATTGTCTGGATGCATTTTTTTTCCAAATGTCTTCTGTTTTTCCCGTCTCTATGTTGTTTTTTTCTTTTCAATTGGTGGTGACTCATCACCATGGAAACACGTTGCTGTATTTGTGCATCAATACAAAGTGTTGTCTGGTTCAAATCCCATCAGTGTCTCCAATGTTCATCCAAAAAGCCTTTACTAGGGTTTGAACACTGATTTAGCAATGGTTTTCCATAAGCTGCCACTGAATTTCCCAATCTAAAAAGAAACTCATTTCATGCAGACTGTTGGAGACGCTGCTGCTAATTCAAACCACATATTGATACTAGTGCTGTCATGCCATCCATTTATTAATCAGGACCTAGAATGATTTCATCTGTTTGGAATCTAACCTCATATTTGCTGTGAAAAGCCTCATTTGTAGATATTTTTGTTCAGATTTGTGATATTGTTCCAAATACAACAAAAAAGTGTCTTTATGAAGTTCTCATTGGATCACACTTCCAACTTTGAATTTGATAGCAAGTTCAGAAAAAAACACAACAGAAATCAGAAATAATAGTGAAAATGAGAAAAAACTTAGACCAAAAAAACAGCAAAATGTAGAAAATGAATATAGTGAAAATGAGATTTTTGAAACCAAAATTAGAAAGACATTGCAGAGAAAAATCTTTGATAAACTGTGGTTGACCACACTTAGAACGTGAGCATCCAGCAGGTCACCCACACACTTTGCTGCTTTGTGCACAATATTGTTGTGGGGGTTGACTCCCAAACAAAAATGAAGAATAAAACTGCTCCTAATTGTCAATATTGAAGACTTTCCCAACATTTTGCTGTGTCATGTTTGTGGATAAAGTCAGGAAGAAGAACCAAACAGACTTGTGATAGTTGGAAATGAGTTTTTGGGATTCTGCACAGGAGCGTGGTTCCTCTTCCTCACCACCTCCCGCTGGTTTGCCGTCCGGCTCCATGGGATCTGCGTCATCTTCATCCCCATCACCACCTTTGGCGTCCTGCTGCTCCCAAACCCTGAGAAACACTGCTGGTCTCCACCAGGGGGCGCCACAACTTCTCCTGAACGCCGCCTTTCTGTTTCCTCCTCAGAACTGGACGTGCCACTGACCTACGCCGTCACGCTGATGGGCGTGTTCCAGTGGGGCGTGAGGCAGAGCGCCCAGATGGAGAACATGGTGAGGAGCAGCGCAGACGGCTGCACAAGCAGCTGCAGCTGCAGACGTTTGGCTCCGCCTGTGTTTGCAGATGACCTCTGTGGAAAGAGGACACCCATCTCCAGAGCGAGCCCCCCTCCTGGAAACCCAGAAGCAAAGGTTTGGTGACCTTTGACCAGGTCAGCTTCACCTACAGTGAGGACAGCCGGCCGGTGCTGGTTTCTTTTGGATTTCATTGGTAATCTGAGATTAGAAGAATAATCTGGAACAATAAAACAGAGCTGCTGTTTTACAAAAAGAAGAGGTTTTTCATGGTGGCGTTAATCCACTGAAGATGAAGATTGACACCTGGGAGGATCCAACATGTGGAAAGGCTTTGAATGAAGAAATTCCAAAATAAAAGCTTCTGTCTCCACGGGAACTATGAGGAAGAACCTGGATCCTTTCCACCAACACTCAGATGAAGCTCTGTGGAACGCTCTAGACCAGGTCAGAGGTCAGAGGCAGCTGCTGTGTCTGAGGAAGAACCGCATCGTCATCATGGGCCAGGCCGCTGCCAACGTGGACCCGAGGTGCAGCAGGACTCCGGGTCCATTTGTCCAAAGGCGGCCCACCTGCTCCTCACCGTAAGCGCTCTGTGTCCCCGCAGGACGGACCAGCTGATCCAGAAAAGCATCTGGGAGAAGTTCAGAGAGTCACGGTGCTCGCCATCGCTCACCGCCTCAACGCCATCAGCCACCGCAGACTGGTGAGCGCCGGCCCATCCAAACGGCGCCAGACGGCTCATGAAGTTCTGGACTTTAGGCTTTCTTCCTATTTTCCAGAACTGTTAACTTTTCAGTCCAAAGTCAGAAAGTGAGAATCTGGACTGAAACAAACGGGATTCTGGGTAATTTCTCTGGAAACTGTTGCTAAATTCCTTGAAACTGTGTGTTTGTGTGTGAACATGAGTTGGATGGTGGACATGCAGACTTGTCTGGATGTGAACATTTTTGGAGCCAACAGGTATGTTTCCAACGTTTGAGTATGTGTGTGGACAGGCCCCGCCCCTTCTAGATCTGGATTAACCCTTGTGCTATCTTAGATGACCCCCCCCCCCCCCCCTTCCATTGAGGTGTTCTCCCTACCATGACAAAGGTGGATAAAGGTGGAAAGATTTCATGGAATCCATGGACACCAGTGAAGATCACAAATCATTGAAGAAAAAAGGTTCAGCGTCTGTCTAGTGGGTCTAGATGACCCACTCCCAACGTTAAAGTGCCTAGGATAGACCAGGGTTAATCTGACCCTGACTGTAATGATTCTACACTCAAAAAACGTTCACTTTGAATGAACATAAAAAAATTATGGAAAGGATTTCCACATGATTAGATTGCGTTACTTGAACAAAAATGAATCATGTTGGTCCTACTTAATTTATTTAGGTTGGCTCAACTTAATGTATTTAGGTTGGCTCAACTTAATGTATTTAGGTTCAAACTAATAAATTTAAGTTGATTCAATTTAAATAGAGCAGTTGCACCCAACTTTAAATTGATATTGTTGCTCACTCTAAAAAGTTGATCCAATTTAATTGAATCACTTCAATTGGTCACCTAAGTAAATTAAGTTTATTTAACTTGAATTTCTATTTATTTCTTTAATTTTATTTATTCATCTGTAATTGATATGTTGTTCCAAAGTTACAACCAATGGGTCTTTTAATTTTCACATCAAAGGCATGAATTACCCAGCAAAGTCCCACATCACAAGACAGGAGCTCAATTACCGCGAACTCTGTGTTAAGTATTAGAACATTAACAGTTTGCCAAACAAGGGGGTTGGTCATCATCCTCTACCAAACTTTAACTCATGGTGCAAAAAAAAAAATAAACATAACATTTTAAATCACTAGTTAAAACAGAGTAAAACAGCTAGACAATAAAACCCATGGACAAAAACTCACACTTATACCCCAATCTGCCCAGATAGACAAAGAAAATGGTATCCCACAATTCCTTGCGATTACTAATGCATCCAATTTAATGGTATCATGTTGGATCAACGTGATTGAAATTAGTAACTTTTAAATGGATTATTTTTATGTACAATCGACATGATTCATTCACGTAAGATTTACAAACATAAAATTTTCTGGTTGAAATGACAAGTTACTTTTTCGTTAACTTAATTGGCTGGTAATTTCCTTTTTTTGAGTGTAGACATGCTGCTGCTTCATGGTTTTACCCCCCCCCCCTCCTCTGTCTTCTTCCCTCCTTTTCTTTTCCATCCGCTCCAACAAAAAAATGTTCCAAATAGAAGTCAGATGAATAAAGTTGAGTCTAAATTCCAAAAGGAGTTTCTTCAAATCTCCACCTAGTGTGTCTAAAGATTCCTGACCCAGATTCATCTGTTTGCTCAGCTGTTGGACAAGTTCACAAAAAGAAACTAGGAGTCCATCTGCTGCTGTGCTGCAGACACAACGGCTCAATGGAGGCACGGCTGACCTTTCAATCAAAGAGAGAGGGTTCAAATCCCACAAAGTATGGTCCAAAAAACTGTTTTTTGAATAGAGTGTGGAACATCTTCACTTCAAAACAGAGACCAGCTGCTGATCTGCTGCAGACAGATCAGCTCAGTGGGAACCACTTGATCCTGGGAGCAGAAGACTGAGGGTTCAATTCCCTCCTAATGTCTTTCTAAATCCATCAACAGTTTTTTCAGAGTCTGGAACGTCTTCACCTCATCAGAACGACCAGCTACTGCTCTGTTCCAGCCATGAGGGCTCAGTGGAAACACATCAGACCACCAATGCAAAAGGTTGAGGGTTCAAATCCTGCTAAGTATCTTTGGAAAGAAACTCCTAGTTTTTCCACAATGTAGACTGTCTTCACCTCATCAGAACGAGGAGCTGCAGCTCCAGTCTAGGTAGAATAGCTCAGTGGTAGAGAGCAGGTTATTAACTAGGAAAAGGGTTCAATTCCCAGCTGGAGACAGAGGCAGTAACTTACCTCTGTCATCTAGAAACAAGAACTAAAGAGAATTCAACAGGAAGAAACAGATGATAGGATTCATTGGTAAGTCAGTGGAGGGGGGGTTAATGGAAGGGGGGTGGAAACTGGCCACAAAGGAGGAAATGAGAGGAAGAACACAAATGTGGTCAGTGGAATTGAACCCTGCACTCCCACCCATAATAGCCTCTTCTCTACCACTGTGCTATACTTCCTAGACCAGAACTGCAGCTCCTCGTTCTGATGAGGTGAAGATGTCAGACTCTCTGAAAAAACTTGGAGAGTTTCTTTCCAAATCCATGCGGTGGGATTTGAACCCTCACTCATCTGCTTGTTAGATCAACTCTACAACGCTGAGCTGTTCTGCTTGTGTCAAATCAGCAGCTGGTCTCTCATTTAAGGTGAAGATGTTCTCCACTTTGAAGAAAATGACAGAGATACTCAGTGGGATTTGAACCCTCACAGTTGGGAATTGAGGTCAGGCATCATTTCCCTGAAGCCATCAGTCTGTCTTAGAGGAGCGGCTGGTGGTTCTGATGAGAGAAGATGTTCCACACTCTGAGAAATGTTTTAGATGAAAGTTGGGATTTGAACCATCAAGCTGGTGTTTAATGGTCAGCTGTGTTTTTCCTGAATCCTATTGTCTGAACCAGACCTGCAGCTGGTGGTTCTGATGAGGTGAAGATGTTCCACTCGGAGAAAAAATGATGATCTTCTGAACAAAGACTCTCAGTGGGATTTGAACCCTCACCCTTCTGCCTGTAGATCAAGTCACTAACACTGAGCTGTTCTGTCTGCATCACATCACTGCAGAAAAAGCAGCAATGATCATTTTAGAGTCCAGAAAAGCACATTTACTGATTCATAGCTGAGAAAAAAACTTCTACTGTCAAAAATACCAACAGAATCAAAACATGAAGTCTGTGACAGAGATGAAAATATTTGGGTCTAAAACAAACAAAAATACTCCAAGTTTCTACTTTACAGAGTTTTTGGGGCTCACTACAAACTTGTGCAGGTTGGTGGATATTTTGACATCTTTTCTTTCCAAAGCTTCATATTTGGAAAAAGTAAGTCATAAAAAAGGATTTGGATAAATGATTAAAACATGGAAGCAGAAATAGAAGGTAATATTTGAGTAGGTCATAAAAAAACTTTAATTTTCAGCTTTTTAAAATAAGGAAATCTTTGGACTCATTTAGAAGTTATAAAAAAATGTCCTAAATTTAAGTTGTAAAGAAGAAAATTCCTAATAAATATTGTATTTCTGCCATTTGAAATGTCATATTTATGTCTCAAAGTGAATCAAATGTTTGTTGATAGAAAGGAAATGGTTTGAAAACGTTGGTCTGGGGCCTGTTTCAGAAAGGAGGTTAAGTGTAAACTCTGATTGCGTTAACCCTGAAATCAGGGAAACCCTGGGTTTTCCGTTTCAGAATGGGAGGTTTGTTAAACCAGGGAAAGCAGAGTAAGTCAAACCCGTTTCTGAAAGAGAGGTAACTTCTACTCGGAGTCAGTGTCCATGGTTACTTATGCTGTGAACCTAACCTGGTCGGGAGCAGGTTTTATTCTCTAAACTCAAGGTTTCTGCCGGTCCCCTCCCCTTTTTAAAGACGAAGCTGTATTTTTCGCTTTAACCTTCATTGCCCAAATTTCCGTCACACATAGACGGTCTAAGTGACAAGAATGGCTTGTCCTTTTTTGGAGGACCCAATAGACGAGGAGGCTGCATTAATTCATAGAGAATTACATTTACGTCGTACGAGGATTTTGATACCTAGGCTCGTTTTTTTGTCATTTCCCCATACGTTTTTGTTTGAGCGTTACCGTTTTTCGTTGCAATTACATATACAATGAAAGCAACATTAGATATGTATAGCTATGTAGATGTTTCATATGTCAAATATTGTCAACAAAGCCTACATCCATGACATGCTCACATTTACCTGATTGAATTATGTTTTTATACTTCATTTTTAGCTGCTGCCATGTTCTTTTAATTCCTGCAGGATTGCATCTACATGAAAATGAAATCAGGGACATTGAATTAGATTAATGTAACAATTACTTTTTGGAAACACAATTTGCTAGTACTGCTTACTTTCTTAATCCCATATAAACCTATACCAGTTGATCAATACAAGGGTAGACAAAAGCTTACTTTTAAAAACACAATTCTGTAGCAGCCCATGCAGTGTCTCATGTTCATGCATTTACTGCTGCAGTTACGGTAGTGGGACTGTAGGGGGCATGTGTTCTGCTGTGCAAGATTTATAATGAAGAAACCTGTGGAGTAGAGCCCTGCGCGGGACTATTTTCTTCATCCCGCTCCCGCCCGCGCCCGCTGAATTTTTGACCAATCCCGCCCGCTCCCGCAACGTATGCGTTACACTCCCGCCCGCTCCCGCAATATGTATGTCCACTCCCGCCCGCACCCGCAAAACTCATAGAATTTAGTCCCGCACAGTAATAGAGATGCATTGATTTTGTATCGTCTCCCGTCCCGCAGGAAAAAAACACGTATTTGTATTGATATTATTACTAAAGAGATTCATGTCCCTCCTCCAGCCTCCTCTTTTCATGCATTCCTCTTTTGTGTAATGTGCAACTTAATTATTAAATATATTTTCACAAATCCTGTTCGGTTAAAAGTGTGCGTGTGTGCGCGCGCAGACAGACGGCCTGAAGCGCGCTCTTAGTAAGAGGCGGGGCGGGGCGCACCCCCAACATCAGGTTAGATGACAGAGGCCATTGGGTGTCACTACCTGGTGCCTTCACGGAGCTTCAGTACCTAAGAATCCAACAGCCGCACAGCCTAACGTAGTCCGCTAATATATATTCATGAGATATTCATGGCAGCACTGATCCCGCGGGGTTTATTTTTTGCCGCCCGCTCCCGCCCGCAGCACAATTCAAACCGCCCAATCCCGCGAGATTTGGGTTGGGTCCCGCGGGACCCGGCGGGACCCAACCCAATGCAGCCCTCTACTGTGGAGTGAACAGACGTGTGTGTCTGAGCGCCATAATTTCATTCACATCTACCGACACCGAACCTTGTGAGGCCGGCTACAATTGAATGTATTAATATTAAACTGACCAACGTTTGCAAGAGGGGAAGGTTAACAAAAAAGTCCTCTTAACATTACCGACGTTAAATGCATTTGCCCCCAGATTGGTTCTGTATACTATGCAGCATTTCATGCATTTACACCAGGAATAACACTTCAAAAGTACTCCTAAATATCACCATTTTTTATTTCACTCCTTACGCTATTTAGAAAGTTATTACAGACAATATTTTATAACAATGATATAAATGCAAACTTAGGCATTAACTTGAGCAGCTATGTTTTCCACGCTAACTGTCTCTGTCTTGCAGATGCAGCGGTGTTGCTTTTCTTCTGGAATATGTGCTCATATTCACTGTAACTCTGCAGCAGCACGTCAAGTTCAGCTGGCGAAAAATATGCAGACCTCTTTTTTTCACGGTTGCCATGGTGACTCGTGATATCTGCGCTCCATTGATAATGGCTTCTTATAGTCGCGGTGCTCACGCTCACCTCCGAATCAGTCCACTCAGAGTTGATTGATCTAACTCGGATCAGCTTCTCTGAAACAGAAAACTCAGAGTTGTTAATCTCCCGATTGACCAACTCAGAGTTCAAGTTCAACCTCAGAGTTGGTTGAACCTCCTTTCTGAAACAGGCCCCTGCTTCACAAAGTGGAACGACCTTCTTTACCTGAACTCACCTGGCAGAGCAATTATCACAGGTGTTTGAGATTGATGTCAGTGGTTCAGAGAGACACAATATCATCCATCAGTTTAACGGAAAAAGAATCAACTGGATCTGTTTGGAGACAATCTGCATCATCATTTGGAAGACTCTCTATTTCTGTGGAAGGAAAAGTATTGTTGAAACAGAAGGCAGAGGATTGTCACGCTGTGATTGGCTGAGAGGCAGAATCACCTTAACATGAACCAACCATTGACTGGAAAAAGAAGGAAAGATCAAATATACTGTTTATGGAATGAACAAGTACACCAGGTTCAAATAGAGAAGTAGAAAAGATCATGTCAATATTTCAGACAAAGATTTGTCCTTTTGTTCAGTATTACTACATCAAATCTTCAGATCTGAGAAATATTTAGTATTTCTAAAGTACCTTCTGACTTACTATTAAGTCCGTGTAACACTCACTTCCTGTTTAGGGCGGAGCTTCCTGTAGTTCTCAGCCAATCGCGCCATGAGAAACTATTGTTCTTTTTTAATGTTGTATTGTTTGAATTGAAAGCGTGAGTGAGGGAGGGGCCATTCCCATTCCCCCCCCCCCTCCAGACGTTCTGGGGGTCAGGGTTCAACTCCCACTAAGGGTCAGGTTTTTTTCAGAGTGTGGAACATCTTGACCTGGTTGCTGCTTCAGAGCCAATGGCGGCACGACAAACCCTTTTCCCTTTTTAGCTTCTATTGTTTTTCATTGAACAATTGGAACTTTCAAAAAAACATGACTGAACATCAAACATTTGAACAAAAGAAGGTTTTTTTTGGCTCCTCTAGCAGTTTGAAGGATTCTAACTGGATTTGAAATTCACTAATAACTATTGTAAATTGGGGGTGGGGTGGGGGGGCTATACATTAATATTTATGCATATTGAATTTGGCATAGAAAATAGTTTTATTATATTGTGTTTTTCATTCTGAGACCAAAGATGATGATGAAAAGAGTAAATGTTGGTCATGACGGGTTTCTATTTTTCTACTTATGTTGATTTTTGTCCAAATAATTTGTGTTTGGGGACATGACCCCCCCCCACTAAATCCTAACCAATGTCATTTAGTTTGGGGGGGAAACAGAATCTTTCATTGGTTTGTTTTTGATGAACTTCTTTGCATCGGCAGCAGAACAGACTAAACTCTGGACAAACATTTCACTTTAGTCCAATAAATAGACTGAAAAATCTCAAGTTGAGATGAATATGAACTAGTTTGGATTTGATCCTTTACACAGATGGATTCTTAAATCAATTCTTTCTGATTTGAAAAGGATACGACTATTTCATTCAAAATGGATTGACTTAGTTTGAACTTTAAATCTAAGGTGTCAGAGATTCATTTGACTTTCTAAAACCTGGAGTGCCACACTAAACCACTCACGCCTGAGACTTTCCTTGAAGTGTCCAGTTCAATCCTTGAAGTGTCAAAGATTTGGGCTTTGACAGCAGTTTGAGCTATTCTTCTGTTATCTTGAATCGTCTTCTTGACACTTTTCTGTTTGTTCTCTGAGTTCCTAGAAGAAAAGCTGTTTGTCTCTAGAAGACGTGAGCAACAGATGGGATTTGAACCTTAGAGCCTCACACTAACCCACTACACCATCAGGGCCACTCACACTGAAACGTCTTCTCGTGGTGCTTTGAACTTTACATTTTTGTCTGTCAACTTTCCAATGTTGCTGTAGGAGAATTGAACCAGCAACCTCTGAGTTAGATGACAGTTCACCAACAGTCTGAGTTATTGCACCACGTTATCTTCAGCACTTCAAAGAGTCTCTGTTTCTACTTTGACTGAGTTCCTTTGAAGCTGAAATGAATCCTGAGCAACAGACGGGAATTGAACCTTTCACAGTGCAACACTAAGCCACTGCACCACAGAGCCCTTCAGCAGCTCTGTTCTCATGGAGCTTTGGACTGAACATCTGGAGGAGATCCATCAGCTAAATGACAGAAACAGAGTGGAGGACATGATGGAACTCCTCATCCTCCTCCTCTTCCTCCTCATCCTCCTCCTCCTCCTCTTCCTCCTCCTCCCCCTCTTCCTCCTCCTCCTCCTCCTCCTCCTCCACTCCTCCTCCTCCTCCTCTTTCTCCTCCTCCTCCTCCTCATCATCATCCCCCTCCTCCTCCTCTTCCTCTTCCTCCTCCTCCCCCTGCTCCTCCACTCCTCCTCCTCCTTTTCCTCCTCCTGCTCCTCCTCCTCCTCATCATCATCCCCCTCCTCCTCCTCCTCCACTCCTGCTCCACTCCTCCTCCTCCTTTTCCTCCTCCTCTTTCTCCTCCTCCTCA